>NW_011416590.1:0-576 GCF_000754665.1 Bison bison bison | reverse complement strand
GTATACTGTATTGGTGTTTTTCCTTCTGGCTACTTCACTCTGTATAATAGGCTCCAGTTTCATCCACCTCATTAGAACTGATTGAAATTTATTCTTTCTAATGGCTGAGTAATACTCCATTGCGTATATGTACCACAGCTTTCTTATCCATTCATCTGCTGATGGACACCTAGGTTGCTTCCATGTCCTGTCTACTATAAACAGTGCTGCCCCAATGTTCATCACAGCACTTTCTTGAGTAGGTATAAAACAACTGTTGAGGTTGTATTCTGGATCATGTCCATGCTATTTCTAAATGCATTTTAAAAATTTCTTCTAATTTCTTTTTACAAAAATGATTTATTTAATTGGAATAGAATTACTATGTATTACTGTGATGGTTTTTGACACATAGATCAGCATGAACCAGCCACATGAAAATATGTGTCTCCCTATCCTGAACACAACTCAAACCTTCCTTATTACCCCATGATTCTGGGTTCTTCCACAGCACAAGAGTTGGGTGCATCTTTCATATGTTGAACTTGCACTGATCATCTCTTTTATATATGGTAATATACCTGTTTCAATGCTATG
>NW_011416589.1:0-569 GCF_000754665.1 Bison bison bison | reverse complement strand
CTTCTCTGTCCATCACTAACTCCCAGAGCTTGCTCAAACTCCTGTCCATCAAGTCAAAGATGTCATCCAACCATCTCATCCTCTGTTGTCCCCTTCTCCTCCCACCTTCAGGCTTTCCCAGGATCAGGGTCTTTTCAAGTGAGTCAGTTCTTTGTATCATGTGGCCAGAGTATTGGAGTTTCAGCTTCCACATCAGTCCTTCCAAAGATATTCAGGACTGAATTCCTTCAGGATTGATTGGTTGGATCTCCTTGCAGTCCAAGGGACTCTCAAGAGTTTTATCCAACACCATAGTTCAAAAGTATCACTTCTTTGGCACTCAGCTCTTTATAGTCCAACTCTCACATCCATACATGACTACTGGAAAAACCATAGCTTTGACTAAACAGACCTTTGTTGGCAAATTAATGTCTCTGCTTTTTAATATGCTGTCATAACTTTTCTTCCAAGGTACAAGTGACTTTTAATTTCATGGCTGCAGTCACCATCTGCAGTGATTTTGGAGCCCCCCAAAATAAAGTCTGTCACTGTTCCCACTGTTTCCCCATCTATTTGCCATGAAGTGATAG
>NW_011416588.1:0-635 GCF_000754665.1 Bison bison bison | reverse complement strand
GTGTTTCCCCCGTCATCGCAAGATGAAGCCCTGTCCGGCTACAGCGTCTCAGGAGAAGTCCCACGTTAGGAATTGGAGGTCGAAACGGTACTTGGCACCCTTGATGCGCCCCCACAAAGTTCCCCGGCATCCCGGTCTCCCTGGAGAGGAACACCGAGGTTTTCCCGGCACCACTTCTTCTGAGCCCCTTCTACCCTCCTGATCTTGACAGGAGGGTCGACTCCCCTGCTTTGTCTGGAAGGGGTTCCCGACCTTCCGGTCGCACCTCAGGATGAGGCCGGTCTCACGACGACAGTCCAGACGTGGCCTCGTGGGTGCTTCCACATTGCGAAGCACCCCGATTTTCCGGTCCCCTCTTGATAAGGACCCGATGCCCGGACACCTCTCCGAACTCCACCCTGTGAATGAAGTCAACACGAAGGGGCAGTTACTCGCCCGTGCATCGTCCGGAAAACACCCCCAGGTTCCAAATACCGCTCGACAAGTGGCCGCTCTCCCTGGGGACACTTCGAGAGGCGAGCGGAGTTCCATGCCTCAACCCAAGACGAGGCCTGACTCTCCTGTCCCCAGTCTGCAGGGAACCTGCGATCCGAGTCTGAAATCAGAGGAACCCTGAGGTTCCTGCCTCAGCTGGA
>NW_011416587.1:0-520 GCF_000754665.1 Bison bison bison | reverse complement strand
TTTATTGCTTGTAGACTTTTGGATAGCAACCATTCTGACTGGTGTGAAATGGTACCTCATTGTGGTTTTGATTTTTGTATGGTTATAAGTAGACACTACTCTAGCAAACAGCTCTCCTTTAGCTCGGAGGCTTCACCGCCCTCCCCCAGAGCCTACAGCCTGCACCCTGGGATACAGAGCCCCACATCTTTCCCTCTGGGCTGCTTTGTTGGCATTTGCACTGAGTCTCTGTTCCGTCAACCCCAAGGGAGCAAGGCCTCTAGTCCTGCAGTCCCTGCAGTCTGCATTCATCAGCATGTCATCCTGAGGAAGGCAGATTCATCCCAGGGGTGGGGATTGCCTGAGTGCTGAGGGGTTCTGAAATTAATTTCCCAAGTCTGCGTCCTCGGAATAGACTTAACCCACCCTGGCCACCTCTGGTTGTGGCGACTTTGTATCCTGCCCCACGGGAGGCTCAGAGGGAATCCCAGATTCACAGAACGAGTCCCAGGGACCTGGTCCTCTCTGTCATGTTTCAGCA
>NW_011416586.1:0-562 GCF_000754665.1 Bison bison bison | reverse complement strand
GTAGGAATGGGCGTGGGTAGAGCCGGTATGGAAAAGAATATGGAGGTTCCCGAAGGACTAAAAGTGGAAGTAGCCTATGGTCCAGCAGTCCGACTCCCAGGCATAGATCCACCCACGGTATAAGTGAACAAGATAGATGCCCCCTTTGGGCACATCTATCTGTGCGTGCGCGCGCACATGCGCATGCGCGATCGCCTCGAGGCAGGGGGTGGGCGGGGCCGGGGCTCTGGCTGGAGTCGGTGCAAGCCCCGGGATTGCCTGAGGCAAGCCAAAGGAGCCCCAGGTGGAGACGGGACTGCCGGTCGTCGGGTGTCCTGGAAGCCGAATGCGAATGCGGAGGGGCTCGCGGGCCGCGCGGAGGCAACCCAGGTCTGCAGCGGGAGTCGGGGCCCCGGCCACCCGCTCCCCGCGGCCCGGGAGGGGCTGGGGCTGCGGGGGGGATCCAAGAATCGGGACGCGCGGCGGGGGCTAAAGGACCTCTTCTGGTAGGCAAAAAGCCTCGAGCACCCGGGATTCCCAGGTGGTCTCCCATCCAAGATCCTAACCAGGCCCGACCCTGCTT
>NW_011416585.1:0-543 GCF_000754665.1 Bison bison bison | reverse complement strand
GATAGTAACCTTGAAAGGCATGCTGAGATGGAGTCACAAGAGGAAAGCTGAATGAATCTCCTTGACAATGATTTGGTCAGTGTTCTGACCAATGGAGGTGTTTTGAACAGCTCCTGGCCTCACAAGAAGTTTTTGTGAGAGCATTAAATAAACTGTTAGGTGCTTAGACTCTGAGATGTGGGGGTTTGTTTGCTAAGATGGTATAATTTATCTTATCTTGACTAATTCAGATACTGAAGGCACAGTAGATAAAGAGGATTTAAAGTACCAAGACTGTATTTAATTTTGATCAGAGAGAGATAGAGAAATTATAATGTTTCATTTTTTTTTCTAGAGAAAAAAGTTATTTGAGGAAATTTTACTAAGAAATTGCTGCAGAGTCATAACATTCAGTACTTAAAAAATGGCTTTTTATCCCAACCTAGCAAAACGTTACTTTTCTTCTATTATTTTAGCGGATAAATAACTTTCACCCTTACCTCCATAGTTCATAGACATTCCTGGATATGGAAGCGGCTGACAAAAATGTGGCTTGTGGATTTT
>NW_011416584.1:0-562 GCF_000754665.1 Bison bison bison | reverse complement strand
CTCGAATCGCGACGGGTATCTCTTGGAGCTCACTGGGTGGACCCAAAGGGTAGTCGAAGCCTCCTGAGGCGTTTGGAGAGAGGTCGCGAGATTGGTCTCCAGGCCATGCAGGAGACGAAGGCCCTCATCTCTCGATGACGGGGGAATCTCGGGGTTGTTCTCGAGCGGCGGCCCCAGTGTGCGGTTTCTCACGAGGTTACGACGGCGAGGTCAGTGAGCCTCTCGTGGGGCGCCAGGGAAGTCGGGGTCTCCATGCGAGTGGCGAGGAGGAGGCGCGTCATTGCTCCCGAGCCATGGTAGGGGAATCTGGCCTCGAGACGTGTTGAAGAAGGTCTCTCGAGGTCTTTCTCCGGGTTGAGGCAGGAAACCCTGGGTTCCCTCGACTTGTGCAGGTGACCTCAGGGGGCTTCTCATGGTGGCTCTGAAGAAGTCAGGGAAAACTTGGAGGTGGGAGGGGCCTCTCGGGACTACCACGGGGTCTTGGTGCATTGGAAGAGGGCCTCATCTCCAGTTGAGGCAGGAACCGCAGGGTACCTCTGATTTCAGACTCCGATCGCAGGGT
>NW_011416583.1:0-585 GCF_000754665.1 Bison bison bison | reverse complement strand
ACTCCCTTTATCTACCATTTTGCCTTCCACAGTTTCAGTTACCTGTAGTCAACCCTAGTCCAAAAATATAAATAGGAAAATTACATAAATAAACAATTTATAAGTCTTAAATTGAAAAACTTTCTGAGTAGCCTGATGAAATCTCTCCCCTACCTAATTTGCCCCACTTGGGAAATAAATCGTCCCTTTGGCATATCCACCTTATCTCCATTCACCACCCACCCATTAGTACAGGGAAACACATACAATTATCCCTTGGTATCCATGGAGTTGGTTCCAAGACCCCCATCCGATGCCAAAATATGTAGATGCTTGTATCTTTTTATTTATGTTTGGATTCTACTTATTATTATTTATAGTATTTTTGCTATTATGTTCATGAATGAGGTAAGTTTATAATTTTCTTGTCTTGAAATCCTCTTGTTAGATTTAATGTCAGGATATATCTACATAATGAGTTGGTCAGTATTTCCAAAATGTTCTATTTCTGGAAGAGTTTAATGTTATTTCTTCCTTAATATTTTGGTACAGTAAATTGGTGAAGCCTGGAATTTTCTCTGTGGGAAGATTTTAAATTGCAGGTTC
>NW_011416582.1:0-646 GCF_000754665.1 Bison bison bison | reverse complement strand
CAGGGTCCCTGCAGACTGGGGACAGGAGAGTCAGGCCTCGTCTTGGGTTGAGGCATGGAACTCCGCTTGCCTCTCGAGGTGTCCCCGGGGAGAGAGGCCACTTGTCGAGCGGTATTTGGAACCTGGGGGTCTTTTCCGGACGATGCACGGGCGAGTCACTGCCCCTTCGTGTTGACTTCATTCACAGGGTGGAGTTCGGAGAGGTGTCCGGGCATCGGGTTCTTACCAAGAGGGACCGGGAAATCGGGGTGCTTCGCAATGTGGAAGCACCCACGAGGCCACGTCTGGAATGTCGTCGTGAGACCGGCCTCATCCTGACGTGCGACTGGAAGATCGGGAACCCCTTCCAGACAAAGCAGGGGAGTCGACCCTCCTGTGGAGATCAGGAGGGTAGAAGGGGCTCAGAGGAAGTGGTGCCGGAAAACCTCGGTGTTCCTCTCCAGGGAGACCGGGATGCCGGGGAACTTTGTGGGGGCACATCAAGGGTGCCAAGTACCGTTTCGACCTCCAATTCCTAACGTGGGACTTCTCCTGAGACGCTGTAGCGGGAAAGGGCTTCATCTTGCGATGACGGGGGAAGCACGTGGTTTTTCTCGAGTTGCGGCGGGATTCTCGAGTTACGACGGGGAATTCGGGATGCCTCTTG
>NW_011416581.1:0-550 GCF_000754665.1 Bison bison bison | reverse complement strand
TCGAGTTGCGGCAGGAGTTCTCGAGTTACGATGGGGAATTCAGGATGCCTCTTGTGTTGGCCCAGGGAAGTCCAATCTTCCATTCGAGTTGCCAAGGAAAGCTGGGGATTGCTCTCGAGTGACTGCAGGGCCAATAGACCTCATCTAGGCTTTTGTCCAGAAGCCAATGTTCCTCTCCAGGGGCGACCGGGATCTCGGGGTGGCATTCCAGACGCACCCGGGGAGACAGGCATTCATCTCGAGTGGAAGCAAAGAACCCCGCTCTGCTCTCGAGTCGCGATGGGTATCTCTTGGAGCTCACTGGGTGGACTAAAGGGAGTCAAGCCTCCTGAGGCGTTTGGAGAGATGTCGCGAGGTTGGCCTCTAGGCCATGCAGGAGACAAAGGGCCTCTTCTCGCGATGACGGGGGAGTCTCAGGGCTGTTCTCGAGCGGCGGCCCAAGTGTGTGCTTTCTAACGAGGTATCCCGGAGAGGTCAGTGAGCCTCTCGTGGGGCGCCATGGAAGTCGGGTCTCAATGCGAGTGGCGAGGGGGAGCGCGTCATTGCTCAC
>NW_011416580.1:0-802 GCF_000754665.1 Bison bison bison | reverse complement strand
TTGCTCTCGAGTGACTGCAGGGCCAATAGACCTCATCTAGGCTGGTGTCCAGAAGCCAATGTTCCTCTCCAGGGGCGGACAGGGATCTCGGGGATGCATTCCAGACGCACCCGGGGAGACAGGCATTCATCTCGAGTGGAAGCAAAGAACCCCGCTCTGCTCTCGAATCGCGACGTGTATCTGTTGGAGCTCACTGGGTGGACCCAAGGGAGTCAAGCCCCCTGATGCGTTTGGAGAGAGGTGGCGAGACTGGTCTCTAGGCCATGCAGGAGTCGAAGGCCCTCATCTCTCGATGACGGGGGAATCTCGGGGTTGTTCTCGAGCGGCGGCCCCAGTGTGCGGTTTCTCACGAGGTACGACTGCGAGGTCAGTGAGCCACTCGTGGGGCGCCAGGGAAGTCAGGTCTCCATGCGAGTGGCGAGGGGGAGCGCGTCACTGCTCCCGAGCCATGGTAGGGGAATCTGGCCTCGAGACGTGTTGAAGAAGGTCTCTCGAGGTCTTTCTCGGGTTAAGACAAGAAACCCTGGGTTCCCTCGACTTGTGCAGGTGACCTCAGGGGGCTTCTCATGGTGGCTCTGAGAAGTCAGGGAAACTGGAGGTGGGAGGGGCCTCTCGGGACTCCACTGCGTTTGGTGCATTGGAAGAAGGCCTCATCTCCAGTTGAGGCAGGAACCGCAGGGTTCCTCTGATTTCAGACTCCGATCGCCGGATCCTTGCAGACTGGGGACAGGAGAGTCACGCCTCGTCTTGGGTTGAGGCATGGAACTCCGCTTGCCTCTCGCGATGTCCCCGGGGAGAGAGG
>NW_011416579.1:0-578 GCF_000754665.1 Bison bison bison | reverse complement strand
GGCATAATTAGAAGTAAGTCACTGAGATGAATGCAAACAATATTAAAACTGAACCAGAAAAAAAACTTAGTGAACATAACAAACAAATGTGTACAATATCTGAAATAAAAAGCCTCACTAGTCTTTACACAATGATTATAAGGAGCTAAAGAAAATGAGAAAATACAGGCTGTGGAAAAAAGAAAATTTACAGTGGATGGGACAAAAAAAACATGTAAGTATAAGAAAATGAAGATGAAAGCAAGTTACAGATCTAAACAACTACAATGAATTTCTTTTGAGAAAATGAATCACGCAGACATTAAACTGAATTATTAAATCAAACTAGAATCTCTTGGATTTCAGGGTAAACAGACCAACTGCACACTGTGAAGAAATATATGAACTCTGGAACTAGGGGTTTTAAAAGCTGCAGCTTGTCAGAAACCTTACAAGCTCTCAGTAAATTCCACAGACCTGTGAGCATGAGCCTTTACCTCAAATCAGATGCCTCACAGAAACCAAGAAGGTTATTTTCCTTCAAGCCTGCCCTGTTTAAGATTCAGGATTATGTTATCTGTAAATACTGCACACCCCCT
>NW_011416578.1:0-683 GCF_000754665.1 Bison bison bison | reverse complement strand
AGTAGCCTATGGTCCCAGCAGTCCGACTCCCAGGCATAGATCCACCCACGGTATAAGTGAACAAGATAGATGCCCCGTTTGGGCACATCTATCTGTGCGTGCGCGCGCACATGCGCATGCGCGATCGCCTCGAGGCAGGGGTGGGCGGGGCCGGGGCTCTGGCTGGAGTCGGTGCAAGCCCCGGGATTGCCTGAGGCAAGCCAAAGGAGCCCCAGGTGGAGACGGGACTGCCGGTCGTCGGGTGTCCTGGAAGCCGAATGCGAATGCGGAGGGCTCGCGGGCCGCGCGGAGGCAACCAGGTCTGCAGCGGGAGTCGGGCCCCGGCCACCCGCTCCCCGCGGCCCGGAGGGGCTGGGGCTCGGGGGGATCCAAGAATCGGGACGCGCGCGGGGCTAAAGGACCTCTTCTGGTAGGCAAAAAGCCTCGAGCACCCGGGATTCCCAGGTGGTCTCCCATCCAAGATCCTAACCAGGCCCGACCCTGCTTAGCTTCCGAGATCAGACGAGATCGGGCGCCTTCAGGCTGATACGGCCTGAGACGGTGGCGGTTGGCTCGGGGCGCCCTAAGAGCCTTGCGCTTCGCCTCCCTTTCGCTCTGCCCTGCAGGTCGGGCCAACGGGCCGCACCTCTCGTCGCGGGGCATGCTGTACTTGAGCCGCACGACCCGCGACCGGACTCCAGCCT
>NW_011416577.1:0-567 GCF_000754665.1 Bison bison bison | reverse complement strand
AGGAGAAGTCCCACGTTAGGTATTGGAGGTCGAAACGGTACTTGGCACCCTTGATGCGACCCACAAAGTGCCCCGACATCCCGGTCTCCCTCGAGAGGAACACCGAAGTTTTCCGGCACCACTTCCTCTGAGCCCCTTCTACCCTCCTGATCTGGACAGGAGGGTCGACTCCCCTGCTTTAGTCTGGAAGGGGTTCCCGACCTTCCGGTCGCACCTCAGGATGAGGCCGGTCTCACGACGACATTCCAGACGTGGCCTCATGGGTGGTTCCACATTACCGAAGGACCCCGATTTCCCGGTCCCCTCTTGATGAGAACCCGGATGCCCGGACACCTCTTCGAACTCCACCCTGTGAATGAAGTCAACACGAAGGGGCAGTGACTCGCCCGTGCATCGTCGGGAAAAAAACCCCAAGGTTCCAAATACCACTCGACAAGTGGCCTGTCTCCCCGGGAACACCTCGAGGGGCAAGCGGAGTTCCCATGCCTCAACACAAGACGAGGCCTTGACTCTCCTTTCCCAAGTCTGCAGGGACCCTTGGGATCGGAGTCTGAAATCAGAGGAACC
>NW_011416576.1:0-643 GCF_000754665.1 Bison bison bison | reverse complement strand
TGCCATTGCCTTCTCCTAAGAGCAAATTAAGACTTCAGTACCAAAACTGTGAGATTCATATGGATAATATGTGAAACTGAATCAAGTAAGTTTCAGTTTGTAACTTTTAAGTTGCTTTTTCAGGTCTCTAATTTGATGAATGTAATTGTGTAATTGTTTACACTGAAACAGCAGCATAAATGAAACAATTCTACTTGTATTTAGTCTGGGTAAACAGGAGAAGAAGGGGACGACAGAGGATGAGATGGCTGGATGGCATCACTGACTCGATGGACGTGAGTCTAAGTGAACTCCGGGAGTTGGTGATGGACAGGGAGGCCTGGCGTGCTGAGGTTCATGGGGTCACAAAGGGTCGGACACGACTGAGCAACTGAAATGAACTGAAACCTGTATGCAGGTCAGGAAGCAACAGTTAGAACTGGACATGGAACAACAGACTGGTTCCAAATAGGAAAAGAAGTACGTCAAGGCTGTATATTGTCACCCTGCTTATTGAACTTATATGCAGAGTACATCATGAGAAACGCTGGGCTGGAAGAACACAAGCTGGAATCAAGATAGCTGGGAGAAATATCAATAACCTCAGATACGCAGATGACACCACCCTTATGGCAGAAAGTGAAGAGGAACTAAAAAGCCTCTT
>NW_011416575.1:0-648 GCF_000754665.1 Bison bison bison | reverse complement strand
TGAGGCCGGTCTCACGACGACATTCCAGACGTGGCCTCGTGGGTGCTTCCACATTGCGAAGCACCCCGATTTCCCGGTCCCCTCTTGATAAGAACCCGATGCCCGGACACTTCTCCGAACTCCACCCTGTGAATGAAGTCAACACGAAGGGGCAGTGACTCGCCCGTGCATCGTCCGGAAAAACCCCCAGGTTCCAAATACAGCTCGACAAGTGGCCTCTCTCCCCGGGGACACCTCGAGAGGCAAGCGGAGTTCCATGCCTCAACCCAAGACGAGGCCTGACTCTCCTGTCCCCAGTCTGCAGGGACCCTGCGATCGGAGTCCGAAATCAGAGGAACCCTGAGGTTCCTGCCTCAACTGGAGATGAGGCCGTCTTCCAACGCACCAAACGCAGGGGAGTCCCGAGAGGCCCCTCCCACCTCCAGTTTCCCTGACTTCTCAGAGTTACCATGAGAAGCCCCCTGAGGTCACCTGCACAAGTCGAGGGAAGCCAGGGTTTCCTGCCTCAACCCGAGAAAGACCTCGAGAGACCTTCTTCAACACGTCTCGAGGCCAGATTCCCCTACCATGACTCGAGAGCAATGACGCGCTCCCCCTCGCCACTCGCAAGGAGACCCGACTTCCCTGGCGCCCCACGAGAGGCTCACT
>NW_011416574.1:0-587 GCF_000754665.1 Bison bison bison | reverse complement strand
ACTCCAGTATTCTTGCCTGAGAAGTCCCATTACCACAGGAGCCTGGGGGCTATTAGTTCATGGAGTCACAAAGAGTGGGACACAACTGAGCATGCATACACGTATAATACAGTGGGTATTTAGCAGACAGTTTCACAAATGGGGGAGAGGGATGAATATTTTGTGTTGGGGTCACTGAAAAGACACTTGACAAAATTGCTTATTAAAAAAATGAATACATAAAAATAAGCACTGTCATCAAAGTTTACTGTCTTTACTTTCCTTTTTAAAAAATTAACTTTATTGGGGTATGGTTGCTTTAGAATGTTGGTTTTACTTTTCTCTTTAATTTTTTTGTATTTATATATCCATATCTATGAACCCAAATGAAAGCCTTTAATTCCTTGTGTTGCTAAAACTTTTTAAAGAAGCCAGTGAATTCTGTGCATCTCTATCACCTGCCTTCCTTTCCCACCTACAAGGAGAAAAAATAAAAGAATAGCCTATATCATTTAAGCAATGTTGCCACAATTCGGGGGTGTAGCAACGATTTTGTGTCAGTTGTAGCAGCCCTTTTATCTAAAAGACGAATATAACAGACTGATAAG
>NW_011416573.1:0-629 GCF_000754665.1 Bison bison bison | reverse complement strand
GGATTGAACCGTGGTCTCTTGCATTGCAGGCACATTCTTCACTGTCTGAGCCACCATGGAAGCTTTGCAAGAAGCTTGAAATCAGAAAGTGTGACACCTTTAACCTTGTTCTTTTTCAAGATTGTTTGGCTATTCAAGCTCTCCAGGTTTACTGTTATGACACAGTTACAAAGAGGACAAAATCTGTAAAACATTTGTGAAGGTTCATCAGTTTTTTCTAAGAATCTTTCTTAATTTTTTGATACTCAAATCAGTGTGAAGTCTTTGAAGTATCTGTCGTGTCATCATCCCTGTAAATTTTATCTTCATTTGTTCACTGAAGTAACTCTTCCATATGAGTGCCTTTCTAAGTGTCTGAACTGTGCTTTGCTATCATGAAATCCTGCATCTTTTACAAGATGTACAATTCTTTCCTGAAATGGATTTGCTCTTATATTTCGTGGTGCTAACAGATGTATGCATGTGCTAAGCAGTGTATGCTGCCTCAGTTGTCTCAGTACATTAGCAGATCTGTGTGTTAAGTGGGGAGGGATCTTAAAAGTAGACTAATTGTTATAAATTGTCAGTTGTGTAGTGAATCTTTTTACAGAATTAACCTTTGCGAGTTTGGGGTTTATGATGGTAAGTAC
>NW_011416572.1:0-552 GCF_000754665.1 Bison bison bison | reverse complement strand
CCATGGGATTCTCCAGGCAAGAATACTGAAGTGGGTAGCCATTCCCTTCTCCAGGGGATCTTCCCAACCCAGGGATTGAATCCAGGTCTCCTGCATTGCAGGCAGATTCTTTACTGTCTGAGCCAACAGGAAATCCCATATATCTATAAATGGGGATGACAATAGTACACCATAAAGATGTTATGAGGATTAAATGAATTAATACTTGTAAAAATACTTAAAACACTGGTTGACACTTAGTAAGCCCCTATGTATATTCATTCTTAGTCTGAATTACATGACAAAGATAAAAAGCACTTGAATGGTAAGACTTAGGGTGTGAAAGAGAAATGTCAAAAAAAGACCAAATAAAGAGATTTCAGACCTAGAAACTGTGATTCTCAGTTACTTCTGGTCTTTTACCTCAGTTTAAGGTTGATGTTATTAAAACAGTTGGGAACGTTAGCAAGTGGAAGAAACTGTAAAGTTGTTGGGAGAAAAAGAGCATGAGGCTGATTCAGCTCATGGGGACATCTAACTCAAAGTCCAGTGTTCAACTTAAATCAAGAAACT
>NW_011416571.1:0-741 GCF_000754665.1 Bison bison bison | reverse complement strand
GTTGGTATAAAGGAGTGGTGTATCACTTAAAAGCAGTATATAGAAAGTAAATTCTGATTCTACCAGTCTATTGAGTAACCACGTCTAAGAAAGTGTTGTCCATAAATACTAATTAATTCAGCACCCTTAATCAGTCATACGGTCAGGACTATGGTAAGAAATCATCCACTCTTTCTTTTTCACTCCTGTACTTTATTCTTTTCTATCCGTCACCTTTGCATTTTACAGAATATTCTCAGTTATCTCCTAGAATAGTGACTACAGGCTCTAAACTCAATGTGTTTGTCTTTTTTCTTTTAATCTATACAACTGAGTCATTTGCTCTTGTCTCTTCATGAGCTTGGTAGGTCCAGGAAAAACAAATTCAAAAAAGTGCCTACGTGAGTCCCTTCAACACTGGACCATGTGAGATAGGAAAACTACAAAATAGATAGAAGCCACTTCAGTCAGTTCATGTTGATCATTTTCTTCTCAGTCAATACATTTTATAAAATAGTGAGCAGTTATTTTATCCTTTAGGATCCCTGGATTTGTACATTTATTGGTTTCTTAAAGATTTATTCTATACTGTACCCTGAAAGTTTTATATCCTAAATATTTCTGTAAATACTCCCTCAGTTCAGGCCTGCATCATCTTGTTATTCCCAGTATCAATGCCTTCAGATTCACCTTCCTCTGGTTATTTGTATGCCCTTCAGATTCCTCCCTCCCGTGGTCTTTAAGGTCACCAATCTCAAAAGC
>NW_011416570.1:0-670 GCF_000754665.1 Bison bison bison | reverse complement strand
CCCATGGACTGCAGCCTGTCAGGCTTCTCTGTCCATGGGGATTCTCCAGGTAAGAATACTGGAGTGGATAGCCTATTCCTTCTCCAGGGGAACTTCACAACCCAGGAATCAAACTGGTGCCTCCTGCATAGCATGCGGATTCTTAACTATCTGAGCCACCAGGGAAGCCCCTCAACTCATGCTTCAAATCCCATCACTGGGTATTGCATAAAGTAAGATGCTGCATAGTAGAGAAAACTAATGAAATGAAATGAATTAGATCAACTCTGGATAAACCATAAAGGTTTAGCAAGAATAATGCTATTCAATTACTGTACTAGAATCTCTGAAGTACTTCAGTCATTGTTAGAAACAGGCCAGGAAACTGTGACAATGCAGCAACTTTGTTGGAAAACCATACGGTGACTTTCTATAGAAGCACCCTTTCCAAAGGTAGTAGTAAAAAAGAGAACGGTGTTTATAGAGACACCTGGAGAAGAAATTTGGCTCCACCTTTTTCTCCTTTTGTCTCTTTAAAAGTTTCTAGGTCTCAGAAATGAAAAAGGAGTAATGATACCTATCTCACACAATAGCTCTAAGCAATGAATTAGTACATGTAAATTTCCTAGCACATGGTGAAGTACCTGGCTAATAACAAGTATTCAAAAAATTTAGCTCCCTTCCTTCTTCC
>NW_011416569.1:0-608 GCF_000754665.1 Bison bison bison | reverse complement strand
CTGTTCACAGCGTTCAGCTAAAAACAAGTAACTAAAAGCTTGCCTGCTTACTCTAATTGCTTTAGATTAAGACCTTATCTTGCCTGGTTCTCTCCCCTTAACTCCAGCCTCTGTGGTTACTGTCTTGACCTCCTTCCAGGATAACTTGATTCTTGATGTCCTGATTGTTTTTTAAGTCTTTAAGCTTTCTCACTCCGCCCCCCCCCCCACTTCTGGATTAAGAGAGGAAGAGAAAGGATTATTCTCTAAAGCAATTCATGGTTCATGTCTAAGAAAAAACAATGGTTTAAGAATTGGGAAACCCCAGGTTCTGGCCTTAGCTCTACTGTTGACTAGCAGACACACAAGCTATTTCTAAAATAAATTAGAATTGCATCTTTTTTTTTTTAATAATTGAGGTTTCTTTTAAATATTTAATTTATTGAGTATTTATTTCACTGCACCGGGTCTTAGTTGCAGCACATAAGATCAATCTTCCTTGTGGCATGTGGGATCTAGTTCCCTGACCAGGTATCGAGCCCACACCACTGCATTGGGAGCACAGAGTCTTAGCCACTGGACCACATGGGAAGTCCTTGAAATACCTCTTTAATGTCTATTCCAGGCTC
>NW_011416568.1:0-623 GCF_000754665.1 Bison bison bison | reverse complement strand
CCAAGAGCCCCCTCGCTCCTTCTGCTAAGTGAGGACTCAGCGACAAGACGGCTCTTCATGAAGCAGGAGGTAGATTCTCACCAGACACCACACGTGTTGATGCCACTATGTTGGACTTCCCACCCTCCAAACTGCGAGAGATAAATACTTATTGTTTATGAGTCAGCCAATTTATAAGATTTTTGTTATAGCAGCCTGAACAGACCAAGACACAGGCATATGTTTGTGTTTGCATAGAGCATTTCTGGAAGGAAATATGAAGAATTGGTGACTCTTGTTTCTAAGAAATTTTAGTTTACATTTTACACACTTTTCTAGTGTGTGATATTTTTTTTTAGTCCACAAACATTAATTGCCAGAATAATTAATAGTAATAATAATAATTGCCAGTTAACAAAAAGGAGTGCATTGAACGGTTTTCTCCAAACCTTACCTATATAATCAGCTTCCAAAGAAGAGCCATCATGTAAAGGGTTAAGGACAGGAAGTTATCACCAACCCAAGTCTTATCTTCTCAAAGGTATTGATGAAAACTGGGGACACAGTTAGCACTCCAGTTAGAAGGAGCTGAAGATCAAGTGAAAGTTGGCTTCTTAAACAGCTCCTCTCTCTGTTGACGGAGC
>NW_011416567.1:0-649 GCF_000754665.1 Bison bison bison | reverse complement strand
ACAAGCACTATTTACAATAGCTAGGACATGGAAGCAACCTAGATGTCCATCAACAGATGAATGGATAAGGCAGTTATGGTACATACACATAAGGGAATATTACTCACCTATAAAAAGGAATGCATTTGAGTCCGTTCTAATGAGGTGGATGAACCTAGAGCCTATCATACAGAGCAAAGTGAGGCAGAAGACAAATATTGTATATTGCACACATTTATGGAATCTAGAAAAGCAGTACTGACAGTCTTACATGCAGAGCAGCAAAGGAGATGTGGCCATAAAGAGCAGACTTTTGGACACAGTGGGGGAAGGAGAGGGTGGGATGATTTTAGAGAACAGCATTAAAGTATACACTTACCATATGTAAAATAGATAGCCAGTGGGAGTTTGCTGTATGATGCAGCGAACTCAAAGGCAGGGTTCTCTGACAACCTAGAGGGGTGGAAGTGGAAGGGAGGTGGGGGTGGCGGATAGGAGGGAGGGGACATATGTATACCTATGGCTGTCTCACGTTGATGTATGACAAAACCCATCACAATGTTGTAAAGCAATTATACCTAAAATTAAAAATAAATAATAAACATAATAATAAGTTAAAAAAAATAGAAACTAGGCAGAGACACACACTTGGAGAGGAGTGCTGGCATCC
>NW_011416566.1:0-509 GCF_000754665.1 Bison bison bison | reverse complement strand
TCAAAAATACACAAGGACTCACACTGACACATACATCAATCCAGACAGACAGACAAGACATCTTCCAGTTTTCGCCTCAGATGGAAAAGATTTCTCTGAGCTGGTTTTTTCTGGGGAGTGGGGTGTGGGGGCTGGCGGCCAGGCAGGCTTTGGGAAGGAGCTCATGTTTTGGAATTGCATATGAAAAGAACCAGCTTTCCGGGTTCCAAGGAATCAAGTTTCCTTGGCAACCAACTTTGTCCGGTTCTATAGAATATCATGGCCCTCCTAGGTCAGGTCATCTTTCCTTTCCGTAGTCCTCGTTGGATCCCTGAATTCTAGACAGCTTGGATTGCCTCTGTGGGCTGGATGGATTGTCCTCCCGTTTCACCGGGCGGCGGGAGCGAGGTCCCAGAGGCTCTCCTGGAACCGGGCGTGGGGGCGGGGCTCACCGGGAGCGCGCCCGGGGCGGGGCGAAGCCGGGCGGCGCGGGTCGGGAACCGGGTCGCGGCGGGGATGGGGGGCGGTCC
>NW_011416565.1:0-513 GCF_000754665.1 Bison bison bison | reverse complement strand
GAGAAATGGACGGATGCAATGGAAAGGCCAGAAGGCGGAAGCATAGGTGTCCCTAGAGGACGACCGACGGTGTGTTCATGCCCTTGGCTCCGGAGACAAGAGGCTCCATCACTTCAGCATCTGCGGGGACAGGGCCCCTCTGCTGCTGAGGCGTGGGCAGCGGGCCGAGGGTGGGAACAAAGTTCAGGTGTCGAGGCTCGCCATCGGTCACAGCGTGGGGTGTCCGAGGGCAACCTTGATGGGGACCCAAATGATGCACCCTAGTCCAGCATCAGGTCCTCCCCCAGCATCAGACCCTAGTCCAGCATCAGACCCCAGTCCAGCGTCACGGCCCTAGGCCATCATCAGGCCCTCCCCGACGCTCAAACCCTCCCCCACCTCCGACCCTTCCCCAGTATCAGGCCCCCACCTCCAGTATGAGGTGTGGCAGCCCTACTTGTCTGATACTCCTGAGCACACTCAGGCAGCCCCAGAGAAGCAGGACAATAGCTCTGGCAGGAGGTGCATCTTTAG
>NW_011416564.1:0-689 GCF_000754665.1 Bison bison bison | reverse complement strand
ATATGAGATAGCAAAAGAGACACTGATGTATAGAACAGTCTTACACTACTGTAAGTTTGTACAGATCATATTCCTAAGATGTGTCTTTGTTTAAGAAAGTCTTGATTACATAAATCATATTTAGAAAAAATATTTAGTTAACAATTTATATCTGAACACTGTTTATATGTTATGAAAAATGCTTAATTACAAAGGCTGATGTATGTTTTATTTCTGTTTTTCTAAATGACCTACAGTACTTGGTAGGTGTACTAAAATTGTTTGGGGGAGTGGGGTTTAGAGACTTCTAATAGATGTATAGTTAATTTGGTAATTCTCTCGCATGAGGTATAAGCTTCCATATGCTGGTTATTTAATAGATTTGCTACATAAGTAAAACATGGTTCACCTAGATAGTTTGATATGTATGGGCATTACTCCTAGTAGCATTTGTTTGTTGTCTTTGTTGCTTTACTCCTTCCGTGCAGGCTGAGACCTAATCTCCTGCAAGTACAGTAAAATAATTTACCTATTTTTGCAGACCCTATTCATAGGATAAAAAAAATTAAGATTGCCTTTTACTTTTGAAACATTTATATTTGATGAAGTTGCTGTCTTGAGTTTAGTATTGATATTGTGAAAATGAATGCAATTTGGATTTCACATTTCTTAATGTTTGTTCTTATTTCACAAATGGATAATTAAGGAAT
>NW_011416563.1:0-693 GCF_000754665.1 Bison bison bison | reverse complement strand
CCCCTGGAGAGGAACATTGGCTTCTGGACACAAGCCCAGATGAGGTCTATTGGCCCTGCAGTCACTCGAGAGCAACCCCCAGATTTCCTTCGCAACTCGAATGGAAGATTGGACTTCCCTGGGCCAACACAAGAGGCATCCCGAATTCCCCGTCGTAACTCGAGAATCCCGCCGCAACTCGAGAAAAACCACGTGGTTCCCCCGTCATCGCAAGATGAAGCTCTTTCCCGCTACAGCGTCTCAGGGGAAGTCCCACGTTAGGAATTGGAGGTCGAAACGGTACTTGGCACCCTTGATGCGCCCCCACAAAGTTCCGCGGCATCCCGGTCTCCCTGTAGATTAACACCGAGGTTTCCGGCACCATTTCCTCTGAGCCCCTTCTACCCTCCTGATCTCCACAGGAGGGTCGACTCCCCTGCTTTGTCTGGAAGGGGTTCCCGACCTTCCGGTCGCACCTCAGGATGAGGCCGGTCTCACGACGACATTCCAGACGTGGCCTCGTGGGTGCTTCCACATTGTGAAGCACCCCAATTTCCCGGTCCCCTCTTGGAAAGAACCCGATGCCCGGACAACTCTCCGAAATCCACCCTGTGAATGAAGGCAACACGAAGGGGCAGTGACTGTCCCGTGCATCGTCCGGAAAAGACCCCCAGGTTCCAAATACCGCTCGACAAGTGGCCTCTCTCCCCGGGG
>NW_011416562.1:0-535 GCF_000754665.1 Bison bison bison | reverse complement strand
CACTGTCTGGTGTGCTTTGCTGAGTAGTCACTGTATGAAAGTACCTGAAAGGGACAAAGCTAAAGAATGTTCTCCTATAATTCCATCACTGAGTGTAGGCCTTTTGGGACTTGTGCTATTTGTTTCAGAAGTGGAAAGTCGCTTTGATACACGAGGACTTTTATCCATATCTCCTGCAGAAACTGCTGTTTCTACTGGATGCTGCAATGAACTTGTGAAGGTAATCAAAGGAGAACATAACTCTGAAAAGATATTAGGCACTATTTGTGGTGAAATATTTTTAGAATCCGCTTTGGACAAAGGCTCAATAATAATAGGACTATCTGTTGATCTTGATTCAGAGACAGAAAGTGGCAAGACAGTCTTTGCTTCTGATGTAGGAGTCACATGACTAACAGGCTGTAATTTCTGAGCATTATCTTTCCTGAAGTGACCATACCTATTTCTCCTTGAACAAGAACCTGGGGTAACTCTGTTCAGTACGTTTGAAATGACTGGTTTTGAATTTGAGGTCATCCCAACAAAGATCACATCA
>NW_011416561.1:0-563 GCF_000754665.1 Bison bison bison | reverse complement strand
CAAACTCCTGCTACTGCTGTAGCTTCCTCCAGCTACTATTTGGGGCCCCTGGATCAGATATCCTCAATATGAGGATTAGGAGAATATGTTGCCTCACCAATTTAGGGACAGCGCCCCTTGTCAGCTCGGAAGTAGTTATGGAATGAGAACGACGCCCCTTTTCCCTAGGCAACATAATTCTCCTAAAAGAAAAGGGGGGAATGAGAGAGTCATTTCCTAGGCAGGTTGATAGGGAGTCTAGGGGTCCCCAAAGAGAGAGGGGTCTGGAACTCTCAAGGAGGAAAAAAAGGACAAACTTTTTTTCTTTCTCCACATTCCTTAGGATTATATACCAATAATGTATCCTGCCTAAGGACAGTCTTTGGATTCAACCTTCTGTTATTTTAAAAAGTTAATTATGGGAGTATACCTGGTCTTTACAAGGATGTATCTTGCCTGAGGACAGTGTTATCTTAAAATGTAAATTATGGGAGGAGGTCGGAGGAGGTCTTTACAACCTCCAGACATTCTTTGGATTATATAACCTCATTATTAACACTAGCAAGCGGGTACTCTTTCTGCCC
>NW_011416560.1:0-585 GCF_000754665.1 Bison bison bison | reverse complement strand
ATTATCTTATGTATGTAAAACAAATGGGCATTAATATTTCTTACAAAAACAGCAATGTTGTGCTATGAAGTTTTTCATTGTGAATAATTTTTTTAAAAGCCATGAATAAGGAGGGAAAAGGCAGTTACACAAGTTACTATTCCTTTGCTCAGTTGCACCAATTCATGAATGTGAAGCTGAATGAATTTTTAAGTTTTTTTCCTTTCTTTGTGGATTTAGATCAAGTAGCACAAATAAGTTCAAATGAAATCTTATGAAAACAAGAGAATGGACTTCAAGTGTCTATTCCACATCTCAGCTTGGTACAAATCAAAATTGCTTAGTTAACCTGCCTCTTGAAAAACAAGGGCCTGTAATGAAAAAGCCATCAGAAATGTAACAACAGTAGTTCTGCCAGGTACCTGCATAACAGGAAGGTTGCTGAGTTACAGAGAAAGAAGGGTAAACTCAGGTAAATAATGACCAAAAATGGTAGAAATAGTGTTTCATTTTTCTTCTCAAGTTTTATACCAAACCAAATCCTAGTACTCTATTTAACCTTTACTGAGCCTTATGAGTTTACCTACTACTAATATAAACCCATTA
>NW_011416559.1:0-552 GCF_000754665.1 Bison bison bison | reverse complement strand
AGGAGTAATGCTGATAGCTTCAAATCCAAAGGATTTTAAGATGATTAAAATGGTATTTAAAAGCCTTTATCATGATATTTACCTTGGACATGAAAAGTGCTCAAAAAAGTTGTCTCTTCTTAACTGAAGAGACACATGGAAAAAAACATACAATCAGAAACTTATATTTTTTAAAACCTCCACTCTTTCAGGTTGATTATTCTACAGTCTTGATTTCCCCTACTTTTCATAATAGCTTCTCTAAATCGTCTCTATGACATAGATATAGACCAAAAAAAAAACAACAAAACAAAACCCTAAATTGTATAAAATGTGTCCTGTGACTCTGGAAACAAGATACGAGAGTTGGTAACATTTCAATACTCATATTTTAAAATAGAGATGTCTCTGGCATAAATCCATTCAGCTTTGGCCTTATTATTTTGGGCTGAGTTACATTTGTATTGGCCAGGATAAAATGTTTGTTCTAAGATGGGTAGGATGAGCCTTGTTCCTAAAAATGATTGAATGACTTGGGAATGGAATTGAGGAAAGTAAGTAACAGTTTAAATT
>NW_011416558.1:0-590 GCF_000754665.1 Bison bison bison | reverse complement strand
GCATACACATGCATATGTATCGAATTTAGAAAAATGGTAATGACAACCGTGTAAGCGAGACAGCAAAAGTGACACAGAGGTATAGGACAGTCTTTTGGACTCTGTGGGAGAGGGAGAGGGTGGGATGATTTGGGACAATGCCACTGAAACATGTTTAATATCACATATGAAATGAATCACCAGTCAAGGTTTCATGCATGATACTGAATGCTTGGGGCTGGTGCACTGGGACGACCCAGAAGGATGGATGACCCGGAAGGGTAGGGTGGAGGGGCGGGTGGGTTCAGGATGGGAACATGTGTATACCTGTGGCGGATTCACGTTGATGCATGGAAAAACCAATACAATATTGTAGAAGTAATTAACCACCAATTAAAATAAATAAATTTATATAAAAATAATAAAAGCACAGTAGAAAACTGTTAATTTTCTATTAAAATCAGTGAGCATTATATCCAAATTAAAGAATGGCAAAAACAACTTGAAGAACATCACTAAAGCCTGCTGAAAGAAATACAGTACAGGGTTAATGGTATGCAAGTTTAGGGTACACAAAACTTGAACTATAGTAATGGAAAATATATGAAAAG
>NW_011416557.1:0-586 GCF_000754665.1 Bison bison bison | reverse complement strand
GATAATTCCAGTTTATTAAGCCAGAACTTTAGAACAATGTTAAAACATGTAAAACAATTGTATTCTCATAACTACAGCTGGCCTTTGAAAAATGTCGAGGTTAATCCTTCATGTAATTTATAGTCACTCCATATCTGTAATTCCTCTGCATTCATGCATTCAACCAACCAACCATAGACTGTGTAGTACTATAATATTTCCTGTTGAAAAATATTGGTATGCAAATGGACCTGTGCATTCAAATCCTCATTGTTCAGGGGTCAGCTGTAATTTTGGGGGTAATGTAGTTATTCTGCATAAGAAAATATTTACTACTGTTATTTAAAAGATAAATTAATAAATGTTTATTTTTGGCTATAGAGTGATATAACCCATAAGCTGTTTAAGGTTCTTAATAATTTTTAAGAGTGTAAAAGTGTTCTGAGACAAAAAGTTTGAGAGTGGTGATCACAGAGTCTGTCATGGGGATTCTGTGTATATCTCTTTGAGAACTGTTTTCTTGATCCTGTGTGTTTGATGAATGTTCAGTAAGCTTTCTCAATAAATGTTGAGTCACTTCACTTTCATTCAGTCACTGTTTCGAACT
>NW_011416556.1:0-686 GCF_000754665.1 Bison bison bison | reverse complement strand
TAAAGATGGCCTATACGCAGGCCAGAAGAAGAGACAAATATCTAAAGAACAGACTTTTGGACTCAGTGAGAGAAGGTGAAGGTGAAGATTTGAGAAAATAGCATTTAAATGTGTACAGTGCTATATGTAAAAAATAGATGACCAGTGTGAGGTTTTATAACATGGGTGCTATATAATACCCATGTCACAACTTCTGAACTTGCAATCTAATACATGCATCAACCACCAATGAGCCCACATTCTAGTGCACATCATGCACGTTCTGAGCTTGCAGCCTGGAGCTCTCATTTTGCCCCCTTCCAACCCCACGATCCAGGGTAGGCTCGTAGTACTGCCGAATTTTCACTTTCGGGGAGCATCACAAACTTATTAAACCCACATTCTAGTGACAAACATGCTGCATCTTGAACCTGAACTCTGGAGCAGGCATCTTGCCACTACTAATACTGTTTATCATCATCTACTCTTTCACTGTCATGACATGCTTCCGTTGCTTCTTCGTCTCCTCTGGTCAACACACTGAGTCGTTTATCATCATCCAGTGTTTACTTCAGTCCTGTAACCTGTTTTGAGTGCTTGTTCAACCCACTCCAGGGCAAATATATCTAGTATTCAATGCTGCAACAGGTTATGTGTTTCTTCATCCTCCTCTGTTTAAACACACTGTAATTTACCACCCTTTGCAT
>NW_011416555.1:0-560 GCF_000754665.1 Bison bison bison | reverse complement strand
TATTTTCCTGGAAAACTTGATTCCAGCTTGTGCTTCATCCAGCACAGTGTTTCTCATGAGGTACTCTGACATAGAAGTTAATAAGCAGAGTGACAATATACAACTTTGACATATTCCTTATCCTATGTGCAGCTAGTCATTCCATGTCCCGTTCAAACTGCTGTTTTCCGGCCTGCATAGAGGCTTCTCAGGAGGCAGGTCAGCTGCTCTGGTATTCCCATCTCTTTCAGAATTTCCCAACGTTTATTGTAATCCACACAGTCAAAGTCTTTGGAATAGTCATAAAGCAAAAGTAGATCTTTTCTGGAACTCCCTTGCTTGATTGATGATCCAGTGGATGTTGGCCATTTGATCTCTGTTTCCTCTGACTTTTCGAAAACCAGCTTGAACATCTTGAAGTTATGGTTCATGTATTGCTGAAGCATGGCTTGGAGAATTTTTAGCATTACTTTACTAGCATGTGAGATGAATGCAAATGTGCAGTAGTTTGAGCATTCTTTGGCATTGCCTTACTTTGGGATTGGAATGAAAACTGACCTTTTAAAGTCCTGAGCCACTGC
>NW_011416554.1:0-565 GCF_000754665.1 Bison bison bison | reverse complement strand
AGTGGGAGAGAGCAATCAAGCCAGTAATCACACTCCTAAGTAAAAATGGGTATTGAAGATTGGGTTCCTAAAGGTACAAAATTGATAACAAACACCAAAAAGCAAAGATTAAAAGTCTAGAGTAGAGGTTAGATTCTCTAAAATGCAGTATTTAAAAAAAAGTCACAAAAAATGATAAAATATAAATATATGAAGTTTGCTTTAAAAATACGGTCTTTTGTTTTCTGCAAGGTAATAGGAGGTTACAAAAATGAAAATTAAAGGAGTAATAGAGGTACTTAAATTTTTTTTTAATTTAAAAATTACAATAGTAAAAATATATCTAGGAATTTCTCTGGAGCTGTTGTGGGCAGTGTGAGGTGAGTTCAGATAGTTCCTTGATCCAGCTTATACTTCTCAAGATCTATGTGTTCCTTCCAATGTAGTCAGTGCTAACTACAGGGCTTTAATCTGTTGCACCTGTCATTTCCAGAGTGGTTCCCTCTGTTTATTTTAGCTTCTTCTGTTTGCTGGTCTTTTCAGTGTCTAATTTCCGCCCTGAAAAAAGGGGGCGAAGGTGGTCACT
>NW_011416553.1:0-688 GCF_000754665.1 Bison bison bison | reverse complement strand
AGAGCATATCTGAGTCTTACCTACTTTTCTAGTCACACTCAAATCATCTTTCTCCATACAATCTCTCCACAGCACCCAAGAACCCCATCAGTGAAGTCAAGATTACCTGGTGTGAATTTTGGGTGCCATCTCTAATGTGTTAAGAGACCTTGAAGGAGCCAATTAATTTCTTTGAACTTCTGTTTTTCTATGAGATGGGAATAATAGTGGTAGGCTTGTTCTAAAGCTTAGAGAGGGATATTGTAGTAAAGGTCCTGAATGAAAAGCCCTAAACATAGAAAATGCTTCTGTTAGCAATTATGGTATGATTATTTTCCTGTTAGTGGCACGTTTTTTTTGTTGTTGTTGGGGGATAGGGTCCTCTTACTAGTTCTTTGATACTCCTTTAGTATATTCTCTCTAATGCTCATATGCTGCAAGCTAAGTTGCTTCAGTTGTGTCTGATTCTTTGCAACCCTATGGACAGTAGCCGGCCAGGATCCTCCGTCCATGGGTCTCCGGGCAGGACTATCGGAGTGGGTTGTAATGCCCTTCTCCAGGGGATCTTCCCGATCCAGGGATCAAACCCAGGTCTCTCATGTCTCCTGCACTGGCAGGTGGGTTCTTTACCTCTAGCGCCCCTGGGAAACAATGCTCACAGCCTCACAGCTCTCCTAAATTTGTAAGCTGCCTATCAGTATAAATAGGC
>NW_011416552.1:0-676 GCF_000754665.1 Bison bison bison | reverse complement strand
ACTCGAGAAAAAGCACGTGGTTCCCCCGTCATCGCAAGATGAAGCCCTTTCCCGCTACAGCGTCTCAGGAGAAGTCCCACGTTAGCAATTGGAGGTCCAAACGGTACTTGGCACCCTTGAGGCGACATACAAAGTTCCCCGACATCCCGGTCTCCCTCGAGAGGAGCACCGTGGTTTTCCGGCCCCACTTCCTCTGAGCCCCTTCTACCCTCCTGATCTCGACTGGAGGTTCGACTCTCCTGCTTTCTCTGGAAGGGGTTCCCGACCTTCCGGTCGCACCTCAGGATGAGGCCGGTCTCACGACGACATTCCAGACGTGGCCTCGTGGGTGGTTCCACTTTCCGAAGGACCCCGATTTCCCGGTCCCCTCTTGATAAGTACCCGATGCCCAGACACCTCTGCGAACTGCACCCTGTGAGTGAAGTCAACACGGAGGGGCAGTGACTCGCCAGTGCATCGTCCAGAAAAAACCCCCAGGTTCCAAATACAGCTCGACAAGTGGCCTCTCTCCCCGGGGACACCTCGAGAGGCAAGCGGAGTTCCATGCCTCAACCCAAGACGAGGCCTGTCTCTCCTGTCCCAAGTCTGCAGGGACCCTGCGATCGGAGTCTGAAATCAGAGGAACCCTGAGGTTCCTGCCTCAACTGGAGATGAGGCCCTCTTCCAATGCACCAAA
>NW_011416551.1:0-546 GCF_000754665.1 Bison bison bison | reverse complement strand
CATTTTGCCTTTTGATACTGTTCATCGGGGTTCTCAAGGCAAGAATACTGAAGCGTTTGCCATTCCCTTCTCCAGTGGACCACCTTCTGTCAGATCTCTCCACCATGACCCGCCCCTCTTGGGTTGCCCCCAGGGCATGGCTTAGTTTCATTGAGTTAGACAAGGCTGTGGTCCTAGTGTGATTAGATTGACTAGTTTTTTGTGAGTATGGTTTCAGTGTGTCTGCCTTCTGATGCCCTCTTGCAACACATACCATCTTACTTGGGTTTCTCTTACCTTGGGTGTGAGGTATCCCTTCACAGCCGCTCCATCAAAGCGCAGCCACTGCTCTTTACCTTGGAGGAGGGGTATCTCCTCACTGCCGCCCTTAGTGTCCATTTGCATGTGACATTGTAACTGTGGCTTGCCAGGCTTCTTTCTCAGGGAAGGGGCTTGTACATGCAAAAATACTGGTACGTATGGGCCAGTACTGGTTGACATACCCTTCTAGAGCACTATGTCCTGCTGCCCTAGCCACCAACTCCTCTGAGTCCCTGATGCAGCCAG
>NW_011416550.1:0-644 GCF_000754665.1 Bison bison bison | reverse complement strand
CTAAAAAACTAAAGACCTATATATAGAAAACTATAAAACACTGGTGAAAGAAATCAAAGAGGACACTAATAGATGGAGAAATATACTATGTTCATGGATTGGAAGAATCAATATAGTGAAAATGAGTATACTACCCAAAGCAATTTATAGATTCAATGCAATCCCTATCAAGCTACTAATGGTATTTTTCACAGAGCTAGAACAAATAATTTCACATTTGTGTGCAAATACAAAAAACCTCAAATAACCAAAGCAATCTTGAGAAAGAAGAATGGAACTGGAGGAATCAACCTGCCCGGCTTCAGGCTCTACTACAAAGCCACAGTCATCAAGACAGTATAGTACTGGCACAAAGACAGAAAAATACATCAATGGAACAAAATAGAAAGCCCAGAGTTCAATCCACCCACCTATGGATACCTTATCTTTGAAAAAGGAGGCAAGAATATACAATGGAGAAAATACAATCTCTTTAACAAGTGGTGCTGAGAACACTGGTCAACCACTTGTAAAAGAATGAAACTAGAACACTTTCTAACACCATATACAAAAATAAACCCAAAATGGATTAAAGATCTAAATGTAAGACCAGAAACTCTAAAACTCCTAGAGGAAAACAGAGGCAAACACTCTCCGACTTAAAT
>NW_011416549.1:0-756 GCF_000754665.1 Bison bison bison | reverse complement strand
CCAACAACACATTAAAAAGATCATATACCATGATCAAGTGGGCTTTATCCCAGGGATGCAAGGATTCTTCAATATCCGCAAATCAATCAATGTAATACACCACATTAACAAATTGAAAAATAAAAACCATATGATTATCTCAATAGATGCAGAGAAAGCCTTTGACAAAATTCAACATCCATTTATGATAAAAACTCTCCAGAAAGCAGGAATAGAAGGAACATACCTCAACATAATAAAAGCTATATATGACAAACCCACAGCAAACATTATCCTCAATGGTGAAAAATTGAAAGCATTTACTCTAAAGACAGGAACAAGACAAGGGTGCCCACTTTCACCATTACTATTCAACATAGTTTTGGAAGTTTTGGCCACAGCAATCAGAGCAGAAAAAGAAATAAAAGGAATCCAAATTGGAAAAGAAGAAGTAAAACTCTCACTATTTGCAGATGACATGATCCTCTACATAGAAAACCCTAAAGATTCCACCAGAAAATTACTAGATATAATCAATGACTATAGTAAAGTTGCAGGATATAAAATCAACACACAGAAATCCCTTGCATTCCTATACACTAATAATGAGAAAACAGAAAGAGAAATTAAGGAAACAATTCCATTCACATTGCACGGAAAGAATAAAATACTTAGGAATATATCTACCTAAAGAAACTAAAGACCTATATATAGAAAACTATAAAACACTGGTGAAAGAAATCAAAGAGCACACTAATAGATGGAGAAATATACCAT
>NW_011416548.1:0-564 GCF_000754665.1 Bison bison bison | reverse complement strand
ATGGGTTGCAAAATGTCTTTGAAAGGTCCAAGTAATTATTACAGTGGTGAAACAGGTATTCAGTCACACACTAAGGGCTTCCCTTGTGACTCAGATGGTAAAGAATCTGCCTGCAATGTAGGAGGACCCATGGTCCATCCCTGGGTGGGGAAGATTCCCTGGAAAAGGGCATGGCTCCCCACTCCAGTATTCCTGCCTGGAAAATTCCATGGACAGAGGAGTCTGGCAGGCTACAGTCCATGGGATCACAAAGAGTTGGACATGACTGAGCAACTAACACTTGGATTTTCCACACACTAAATATTTGAAGTGGTGTACGGCAAAGTATACAAGGCTGAATTACAAATTTTTTAGTTCCTTTATTTCTCTATTTTTTTTAAGATTTTATTGTTTGTTTTGGCTGTGGTGGGTCTTTGTCACTGCATGCAGGCTTTCTCTGTTTGCAGCTAGAAGAGGTTATATGCAGGCTTCTCATTTTGGTGGCTTCGTGATAGTGAACAGTGTCAGATTCATAATCTCCTAAGAAGATTTAGCTTTGGGACCAGGGACCAAGCTTGATCACTC
>NW_011416547.1:0-522 GCF_000754665.1 Bison bison bison | reverse complement strand
AAAATAAAAATAGATGAATGAATTTGACATTGTTGGGTACACTTTACTTTTGCATGCAGGAACTATACTGACTGAAATACTCCGTGAAATTGTGGATAATGCTGTTTGATTACTTGGCTTTCTCAGAAAGTAAGAGTTTAGGTGTTCACTGTCCAAACTTGATCATGTCTCCTCCCTTTGGGTTGTACCATGAGACTTTCAGTATAAATCAGTAGTCATAGATTGGAAGCCCAGACCACAGACCAAAGATGGTATGCAGACTCAGTCATTCATTCATTAACTCATTTAAAAAAACATTGATCAAGTTTCTATTATGTGGATGTTCTGTGCTGGGCACCAGGAATATAGCCATAAACAAAACAACCCAAAATTTCTATCTCCAAGAAGTTTACATTCCATTGTTGTAAGAGACAGCAGAAAAAAGTCAAATAAATAAAATGTATATGTGTTAGATGGTAGGTGATTTCTAGCAAAGTCAAGCAGGAAAGAGGCACAGGGAGTTGGGGAGAAGATGTGATTTCA
>NW_011416546.1:0-581 GCF_000754665.1 Bison bison bison | reverse complement strand
AGCATCAAATAAGCTAGAAGTCTAACAAGGATTATCAGTCAGTGCCAAGAATACCCAATGGGCATATTAGGATTTGTTGCAAATAAATATGTATTGAAGACATATTGGTCTGATGGGGATTGGATAGCATCTTTCTTTTATATCTGTCTGCCTAGACCTCATGCATCTGAATCCACTTCCTTTCAGCCTGCTCCCCAACCCCTTGACCTTATTTTAACATTTTTGTGATTTACACAAGTCTCTAAGAACCTGATCTTCATCTTCTCCTCTGCAGACATGTACTACCATCAAGCAGTGACAGCCAGAGGTAGGGCAGTGCGGCTTAACAGGTCTTCCTCGAGTCAGTGGTCCTGTCTGTGTTCTTCCCCTACCCCACCCCAAGGGATCTGTCCAATGGGCTGATGGGGTGTCTGGTTCTGCAGGCTCTCTCCCTCCCATCCAGCAGCTGCTGCTAGGTCAGAGTTCTTGCCCTGCTCTCTGCCTACTTCTTCAGGTCACATTGCTTTGCTCAATTAGCCTACTGAATCACCACTATCAGTGGTGTTTCAGTGGTATGTTGAATAAGATGCACATTCATTTTA
>NW_011416545.1:0-531 GCF_000754665.1 Bison bison bison | reverse complement strand
ATTCTTGTCTCCTTTGTCAAAGATAAGGTGTCCATATGTGCGTGGATTTTATCTCTGGGCTTTCTATTTTGTTTCCATTGATCTATATTTCTGTCTTTGTGCCAGTACCATACTGTCTTGATGACTGTGGCTTTGTAGTAGAGCCTGAAGTCAGGTAGGTTGATTCCTCCAGTTCCATTCTTCTTTCTCAAGATAGCTTTGGTCTATTCGAGGTTTTTGTATTTCCATACAAATTGTGAAATTGTTTGTTCTAGCTCTGTGAAGAATACTGTTGGTAGCTTGATAGGGATTGCATTGAATCTATAAATTGCTTTGGGTAGTATACTCATTTTCACTATATTGACTCTTCCAATCCATGAACATGGTATATTTCTCCATCTATTAGTGTCCTCTTTGATTTCTTTCACCAGTGTTTTATAGTTTTCTATGTATAGGTCTTTAGTTTCTCTAGGTAGATATATTCCTAAGTATTTTATTCTTTCCGTTGCAATGGTGAATGGAATTGTTTCCCTGTTTTGGACTTAACCTGAG
>NW_011416544.1:0-537 GCF_000754665.1 Bison bison bison | reverse complement strand
AGGCAGCAGTCAGGCACCGGTCACGTCTCCCACACTCCCGCAGCCTGCTCCTCCCGGGCGCGAACGCGAGAAGCTGGGCAGGGCTTGGGGAGGCTCGCCCAGGCCAGAGCAGCCTCTCGGCCGGGGCTCTGTGCTATCGCGCCTGGGCGCAGAGCTGGAGCTCCGCCGGTGTGGAAGCTCACTCGGTCCTTCCCAGTAACAGGCTTGCAAGCACCCGCCGGCAGCCGGCCTCTTCTCTCCCGCGTTCCGGGCATTGGGCTCCAAACCTGGGGCCAAAGTACTGCCCGGAGCGCCCTGATCAGGGGCTGGTTCCCCTGCGCTGCGGCTGTGCTAGGGAGCCCGAACGCACAGGGGAAGCCCGCACAGCACATCCAGCTGCCTCTAGGCGGGAGGGCAGCTCCAGGGAAGGCCCGGTCTGGCAGGCGCTTTCTGGGCACACACGGAGCAACACTCTGGCTGTGGAGCTGCCTCCCCAAGCCAGGGGCACCGGGACCCTGATTCCCTCCGTGCGGCGCTCAGTCTGGGCGGGGAAGCACC
>NW_011416543.1:0-612 GCF_000754665.1 Bison bison bison | reverse complement strand
GCTCGCCTCCCCAAGCCAGGGGGCACCGGGACCCTCGATTCCCCCCGTGCGGCGCTTAGCTGGGCGGGGAAGCACCAGCTTGGGAATGCAGCCTGGGGCGCTTCCTTTCCCTCGGAAAGAGCTCTCCCTGCGGGAGGCTTTGGCAGTGTGCACACCCCCAGCCCCTAAGCCCTCTGCAAGGACGCCTGGCTCCTAGGTCCGAAGGGAAGGCGAGAGCTGAGCTGAGTCACCAGTAAGGCACCAGTCATGTCTCCCACACTCCCGCAGCCTGCTCCTTCCCGGGCGCGAACGCTAGAAGCCGGGCAGGGCTTGGGGAGGCTCGCCCAGGCCAGAGCAGCATCTCGGCCGGGGCTCTGTGCTATCGCGCCTGGGCGCAGAGCTGGAGCTCCGCCGGTGTGGAAGCTCACTCGGTCCTTCCCAGTAACAGGCTTGCAAGCACCCGCCGGCAGCCAGCCTCTTCTCTCCCGCGTTCCGGGCATTGGGCTCCAAACCTGGGACCAAAGGACTGCCCGGAGCTCACTGATCATGGGCTGGTTCCCCTGCGCGGCGGCTGTGCTAGGGAGCCCAAACGCACAGGGGAAGCCCGCACAGCACATCCACCTGCCTCTAGGT
>NW_011416542.1:0-512 GCF_000754665.1 Bison bison bison | reverse complement strand
GTGCCATAGAGCAAAATCAATAGCATTGATCCCAGGAAACAATAGAGGCCTTTGCACACAAACTCATTTTTCTTTCTAAAACCCATGCTTCGTTTTCAAGTTCATGTGACTTATTCACTCAACATGAAACATGTGCTTAAGATGAAATAGAGGGAGGTAGTTGCTGTACCATGTTTTAAATTTTCCCTTATGTGTGATTTTATCTGTGCCCCCAATCCTAGGGTTTTTTTCCCCATAAGTACTGACATGGGCTTTTATAGTTAGTACTGCTCTTCAGGTTCTCCCAGGACTAATAGAAGTTAGGATTTATCTTTTGCAAAAATCACAGAATTGCAAATATTTGATTCGATTTTTGTAATTGTCTGTGTTATTAGATTGCATGTGAATTCTCAGTGTTAGCTTCCCAGTGTTTGTCACAATGTCAAACACATGCTCAGTAGATGCTTGTTATGTGTCTGAAGTCAAATAAAAATCTTTATAGACAGAATTTCTATTTTAGACTCAGGATTAGA
>NW_011416541.1:0-551 GCF_000754665.1 Bison bison bison | reverse complement strand
AGGCTGATGGGGGTCAGGTGAGAGGAGAAAGACTGGAACGGGGCAGATAGAGCAGGGTTGGGGTGCCGGACGAGATGTCCCACGCATCTCTAGCTGACAGGACAAGTGTCCTTCTCTCCCCTCCAGCCACCTGCCTCCCAGGGTGGTACCAGCCAGGGGGAGGGAGACCCCGGTGATGCTGTTGAGAAGGCGGGAGGCGCGTGGGCCCAGTGCTGCGTACTCAGCGCTCAGGCGTGTTCATCTGTAGCGTGTGTCGCGGCTGTGCTGGGTGCCCCCCTGCTCCGAGGAGTCAGTTCTTACAGCCCACAGGTGGCAGGGGCCCAGGGGGCTCAGCTTGGGGGGGCGGGGGGTGCACACTGAGTTGGGACCAGGAAGCGCAGCCCAAGCTTTCTCACGATGGGCATCGGGTGCACAGGTGCTCGGATTGCTCCTGGCGCACCAGTCACGCTGCAGCGCCTGCTGTGTGCCAGCGTCCCCTGTGAAGACGCCCAGAGCCAGCCTGTGAACCGTGAATCCAGAGGCCCGCCGTGGGCCAGGACCGTGACGGAAGG
>NW_011416540.1:0-625 GCF_000754665.1 Bison bison bison | reverse complement strand
ATGTCCAGTTCTAACTGTTGCTTCTTGACCCTGCATACAGATTTCTCAGGAGGCAGGTCAGTTGGTCTGGTATTCCCATCACTTGAAGAATTTTCCACAGCTTGTTGTGATCCACACTAGTCAAAAGGCTTTTGGTGTAATCAATAAAGCAGATGTTTTTCTGGAACTCTTTTGCTTTTTCGATGTATCCAGCGGATGTTGGCAATTTGATCTCTGGTTCCTCTGCCTTTTTATAAAACCAGCTTGAACATCTGGAAGTTCACGGTTCACATATTGCTGAAGCGTGGCTTGGAGAATTTTGAGCGTTACTTTACTAGTGTGTGAGATGAGTGCAATTTTTTGGTAGTTTGAACATTCTTTGGCATTGCCTTTCTTTGAGATTGGAATGAAAACTGACCTTTTCCAGTCCTGTGGCCACTGCTGAGTTTTCCAAATTTGCTGGCATATTGAGTGCAGCACTTTCACAGCATCATCTTTCAGGATTTGGAATAGCTCCACTGGAATTCCATCACCTCCACTAGCTTTGTTTGTAGTGATGCTTTCTAAGTCCCACTTGACTTCACATTCCAGGATGTCTGGCTCTAGGTCAGTGATCACACCATCATTGATTATCTGGGTCATGAAG
>NW_011416539.1:0-511 GCF_000754665.1 Bison bison bison | reverse complement strand
CAATTTGTATGGAAATACAAAAAACCTCGAATAGCCAAAGCGATCTTGAAGAAAGAAAAATGGAACTGGAGAAATCAACCTACCTGACTTCAGGCTCTACTACAAAGCCACAGTTATCAAGACAGTATGGTACTGGCACAAAGACAGAAATATAGATCAATGGAACAAAATAGAAAGCCCAGAGATAAATCCATGCACATATGGACACCTTATCTTTGACAAAGGAGGCAAGAATATACAATGGATTAAAGACAATCTCTTTAACAAGTGGTGCTGGGAAATCTGGTCAACCACTTGTAAAAGAATGAAACTAGAACACTTTCTAACACCATACACAAAAATAAACTCAAAATGGATTAAAGATCTAAATGTAAGACCAGAAACTATAAAACTCCTAGAGGAGAACATAGGCAAAACACTCTCTGACATACATCACAGCAGGATCCTCTATGACCCACCTCCCAGAATATTGGAAATAAAAGCAAAAATAAACAAATGGGACCTAATTAAA
>NW_011416538.1:0-543 GCF_000754665.1 Bison bison bison | reverse complement strand
GGGACACCTCGAGAGGCAAGCGGAGTTCCATGCCTCAACCCAAGACGAGGCCTGACTCTCCTGTCCCCAGTCTGCAGGGACCCTGCGATCGGAGTCTGAAATCAGAGGAACACTGAGGTTCCTGCCTCAACTGGAGATGAGGCCCTTTTCCAATGCACCAAACCCCGTGGAGTCCCCGAGACGGCCCCCCCCCACCTCCAGTTTCCCTGACTTCTCAGAGCCACCATGAGAAGCCCCCTGAGGTCACCTGCACAAGTCGAGGGAAGCCAGGGTTTCCTGCCTCAACCCGAGAAAGACCTCGAGAGACCTTCTTCAACACGTCTCGAGGCCAGGGTCCCCTACCAAGACTCGAGAGCAATGACGCGCTCCCCCTCGCCACTCGCATGCAGACCCGACTTCCCTGGCTCCCCACGAGAGGCTCACTGACCTCGCCGTCGTACCTCGTGAGAAACCGCACCCTGGGGCCGCCGCTCGAGAACCACCCCGAGACTCCCCCGTCATCGCGGAGATGAGGGCCTTCGTCTCCTGCATGGCCTAGATGCC
>NW_011416537.1:0-520 GCF_000754665.1 Bison bison bison | reverse complement strand
ACGATGGAAGATCTTCACATTTCTGCAAGAGCCACACACCTCCAGAAGGAACCACAAGACTTGCCTGAAATGGTCAAGGTATAAGTATTGGACTCAACATTGGAAGGTCTCCACTTTGCTATGGAAGTCAAACGATCTTTCTTTGAAATGGAAATGGAGCCTACTGAACGTTCACATTCTTCTAGAGCATTTGAAAAGCCCTAACGTGTAGAAATCTGCTGTACGAGTTCCTTGAAAGCAAGACCCTCTATGTATGGATATGTCTTCATGCCTTAGGTTGTGCCTCGAATATAGTGTACCCATCAACCCAGGAAAGGAAAGAATTGAATCGCCAAATATACAAAGAGATCAAAAGTGCCGAGCCAAGTGACCCCTTGAGGCTTCCAAGAGCTTTTCTGTCTTTCACACACTAAGTAAATACTGAGCACCTACGATGAGCTAGGAGGCATGTAATAAGTTTCAGGGAATAGAAGGCGGAGAGAAGAAGACACAGAGTTCCTGCTTTCACTGAGACGACTCT
>NW_011416536.1:0-598 GCF_000754665.1 Bison bison bison | reverse complement strand
TTCTTATGTTATGTCAGTTCAGTTCAGTTCAGTCGCTCAGTCCTGTCCGACTCTTCGTGACCCCATGAATCGCAGCACGCCAGGCCTCCCTGTCCATCACCAACTCCTGGACTTCACTTAGACTCATGTCCATCGAGTCAGTCATGCCATCCAGCCATCTCATCCTCTGTCGTCCCCTTCTCCTCTTGCCCCTAGTCCCTCCCAGCATCGGAGTCTTTTCCAAAGAGTCAACTCTTTGCATGAGGTGGCCAAAGTACTGGAGTTTCAGCTTTAGCATCATTCCTTCCAAAGAAATCCCAGGGCTGATCTCCTTCAGAATGGACTGGTTGGATCTCCTTGCAGTCCAAGGGACTCTCAGGAGTCTTCTCCAACACCACAGTTCAAAAGCATCAATTCTTTGGTGCTCAGCCTTCTTCATGGTCCAACTCTCACATCCATACATGACTACAGGAACAACCATAGCCTTGACTAGACGGACCTTTGTTGGCAAAGTAATGTCTCTGCTTTTGAATATGCTATCTAGGTTGTTCATAACTTTTCTTCCAAGGAGCACGCGTCTTTTAATTTCATGGCTGCAGTCACCATCTGCAGTGATTTT
>NW_011416535.1:0-671 GCF_000754665.1 Bison bison bison | reverse complement strand
TTTAATCACTCTGGACCCTTCGTATCCACTACATTTACTATTCTCAGACAACTCCATTGTAGCTTAAGGGTAAGAGAACTAAATTTAGCCCAATTCATAAACTGAACAGATTCCCTGTGTTTGATCCTTTTCAGTTAAAACTATGGGTCCAGTACAAATCAAACTGGATGTCAAGGCTTTTTTACTTGGGAATCTTAACTTGCTTTACTTTTGTGACTGAGACAGATATGGCTACTTCACTGTGACTAAAGGCTACCCAAATGGAAAGGGGATGGAATGAATCAAAATTCCCCTTTTGATCACTCAACAGGAGGTCCACAGGAACCATGCTTCATTCTATTAACTATCTCTGCTTCCCCAACTGCAGTCAATGATAACACAGGGCCTGCTTGATGCTTGCAGGGGCCTCTCACCAAACACAGGCATTTAAATGGTTGGCCTCCTTGAGATGTCCCTGGGCTAGGTAAAGATACTCTGAGACAGTGTTCCTTCTGCCTTGGCTCCATGCCTGGAGGGAATGCATACCTCTTCCTCCAATGGGACAAGAAGCCACAGCTCTCCACTGACTAAATCCCATGTCTCGTCCCAACTCACATCATAGCTTCTCCATCAACTTCTCCACACCAGGCTTTTGGAGCCAGGTTATCTTAGATCAGCACAACAGAGGCACT
>NW_011416534.1:0-533 GCF_000754665.1 Bison bison bison | reverse complement strand
AGAGGCCCCCCTCCCCCACCTCCAGTTTCCCTGACTTCTCAGAGCCACCATGAGAAGCCCCCTGAGGTCACCTGCACAAGTCGAGGGAAGCCAGGGTTTCCTGCCTCAACTCGAGAAAGACCTCGAGAGACCTTCTTCAACACGTCTCGAGGCCAGGTTCCCCTACCATGACTCGAGAGCAATGACGCGCTCCCCCTCGCCACTCGCATGGAGACCCGACTTCCCTGGCGCCCCACGAGAGGCTCACTGACCTCGCCGTCGTACCTCGTGAGAAACCGCACCCTGGGGCCGCCGCTCGAGAACCACCCCGAGACTCCCCCGTCATCCGCGGACGATGAGGGCCTTCGTCTCCTGCATGGCCTAGAGGCCAACCTCGCGACCTCTCTCCAAACGCCTCAGGAGGCTTGACTCCCTTTAGTCCACCCAGTGAGCTCCAAGAGATACCCGTCGCGACTCGAGAGCAGAGCGGGGTTCTTTGCTTCCACTCGAGATGAATGCCTGTCTCCCCGGGTGCGTCTGGAATGCAACCCCGA
>NW_011416533.1:0-611 GCF_000754665.1 Bison bison bison | reverse complement strand
TGCGAGTGGCGACGTGGAACGCGTCACTTGTCCCGAGCCATCGTAGGGGAATCTGGCCTCGAGACGCGTTGAGAAGGTCTCTCGAGGTCTTTCTCGGGTTGAGGCAGGAAACCCTGGGTCCCTCGACTTGTGCAGGTGACCTCAGGGAGCTTCTCATGGTGGCTCTGAGAAGCCAGGGAAACTGGAGGTGGGAGGGACCTCTGGGACCCCACTGGGTTTGGTGCATTGGAAGAGGGCCTCATCTCCAGTTGAGGCAGGAACCGCAGGGTACCTCTGATTTCAGACTCCGATCGCAGGGTCCCTGCAGACTGGGGACAGGAGAGTCAGGCCTCGTCTTGGGTTGAGGACATGGAACTCCGCTTGCCTCTCGAGATGTCCCCGGGGAGAGAGGCCGCTTGTCGAGCTGTATTTGGAACCTGGGGTTTTTTTCCGAACGGTGCACGGAAAAACTGCCCCTTCGTGTGGACTTCATTCACAGGGTGGAGTTCGGAGAGGTGTCCGGGCATCGGGTTCTTCTCAAGAGGGGACCGGGAAATCGGGGTCCTACGGAACGTGGAACCACCCACGAGGCCACGTCTGGAATGTCTTCGTGAGACCGGCCTCATCCTGAG
>NW_011416532.1:0-559 GCF_000754665.1 Bison bison bison | reverse complement strand
GTGTTGGAGAAGACTGTTGAGTGTCCCTTGGACTGCAAGGAGATCCTACCAGTCCATTCTAAAGGAGATCAGTCCTGGGCATTCATTGGAAGGACTGATGTTGAAGCTGAAACTCCAATACTTTGGCCACCTGATGCAAAGAGCTGACTCATTGGAAAAGACCCTGATGCTGGGAAAGATTGAGGGCAGGAGGAGAAGGGGACAATAGAGGATGGGATGGTTGGATGGCATCACTGACTCAATGGACATGGGTTTGGGTGGACTCAGGGTGTTGGTAATGGACAGGGAGGCCTGGCATGCTGCAGATCATGGGGTTGCAAAGCGTCAGACACAACTGAGCGACTGAACTGAACTGAATTTCCTAGAATATATAATTTTCTTCATTATTAATATCTGACCGTTTGATTATAAGCATCATTGAAAATTTTGAAAAGAAATTAAGAAAATCTTATAATTCTGTATCAGCAACTTCTGGGAAGTTATTATGTACCCTAGTTCAGTTCAGTTCAGTTCACTCAGTCAGTCATGTCTGACTCTGCGACCCCATGAACTGCAGCAT
>NW_011416531.1:0-600 GCF_000754665.1 Bison bison bison | reverse complement strand
TTGGCCCTGCAGTCACTCGAGAGCAATCCCCAGCTTTCCTTCGCAACTCGAATGGAAGATTGGACTTCCCTGGGCCAACACAAGAGGCATCCCGAATTCCCCGTCGTAACTCGAGAATCCCGCCGCAACTCGAGAAAAACCACGTGGTTCCCCCGTCATCGCAAGATGAAGCCCTTTCCCGCTACAGCGTCTCAGGAGAAGTCCCACGTTAGGAATTGGAGGTCGAAACGGTACTTGGCCACCCTTGATGCCGCCCCCACAAACGTTCCCCGGCACTCCCGGTCCTCCCTGGAGAGGAACACCGTAGGTTTCCGGCACCACTTCCTCTGACGCCCCTTCTACCCTCCTGATCTCCACAGGGAGGGTCGACCTCCCCTGTCTTTGTCTGGGAAGGGTTCCCGACATTCCGGTCGCACCTCAGGATGAGGCCGGTCTCACGACGACATTCCAGACGTGGCCTCGTGGGTGCTTCCACATTGCGAAGCACCCCGATTTCCCGGTCCCCTCTTGGTAAGAACCCGATGCCCGGACACCTCTCCGAACTCCACCCTGTGAATGAAGTCAACACGAAGGGGCAGTGACTCGCCCGGGCATCGTCCG
>NW_011416530.1:0-619 GCF_000754665.1 Bison bison bison | reverse complement strand
ATTTATGCAGGTATGCAAAGTTGGTTCATTATATGAAAGTCAATCGACATTATGCCATTTTAATACAATAAAGGACAAAAAACATATTTGCCTGCAGAAAAAGCATTTCCCTGAGTCTAGCACCTATCCATAATAGGGGTTAAAAACACTTAATAACTAAGAACAGAAGAGTACTTTCTCAATCAAAGGGTACCTGTAAAAGACCCACAGCTAACATCATACTTAATAATAGAAAAACTGAGAGCTTTCCCCCTAAGATTGGGAACAACACGAGGAAGTCTATCCCACACTTTGGCTCAATATTATACTGGCAGTTCTATAACCAGAGCAATCAGGTAAGAAAAGGAATTATTGTTTTGGTTGTTTAAAAAAAAAAGCCTTCAGAATGGAAAGGAAAAAGTCAAAGTATATTGGAGATAACATACTTTTATATATAGAAAATCCTGAAGAAACCGCAAGTATTAGAAGTAATAAAAAGCTTGCAGAATACAAGATAAATATTTTAAAAATCAAGCAGATTTCTATACAATAGCAACAAACATTTTGAAAAAGAAATTAAGTAAACACTTGACTGTATACTAGCATTAAAGAGAATACTTAGGATGTCAGAAAGAGAAAG
>NW_011416529.1:0-543 GCF_000754665.1 Bison bison bison | reverse complement strand
GCCAGCTGAGCTGCGTGATTCCTGCCTCCTCATCTGCTTGACATATCAGCTGAGCCGTGTGATTCCTGCCTGCTCAGCTGCTTGATTATTGCCAGCTGAGCTGCATGATTGGTCACAGCTGAAGTCCATGATTTTTGCCTGCTGATTGCGTGATTCGTGGCTCCTCAGCTCTTTGATTATTGCCTCCAGAGGCACATGATCATTGTATGAGAGCAAACATGATCAGCGCATGATCAGTCACTTGATCAGCGCCATTCAGTCACGTGATCACTACATGATAGTCATATGATCAGTCCATGCTCAGTCAGGGTATCAGTGCCTGCACATTCACGTAATCAGCGCCTCTAAGTCATGTGATCACTGCATGATAGACACGTGATCGGTGCATGATCAGCCAGGTGATCAGTGCATGGGCAGTCACGTGATCAGAGCATGATAGCCACTTGATCAGTGCATCGTCAGTCAATGATCAGTGCATGATCAGGCACGTGATCAGTGCATGTTAGCCACGGGATCAGTGCATGGTCAGTCAAGTGATCAGTG
>NW_011416528.1:0-909 GCF_000754665.1 Bison bison bison | reverse complement strand
GTCGTAATTCGAGAATCCTGCTACACCTCGAGAAAAACCACGTGGTTCCCCCGTCATTGCAAGATGTAGCCCTGTGCCGCTACAGCGTCTCAGGAGAAGTCCCACTTTAGGAATTGGAGTTCAAAACGGTACTTGTCACCCTTGATGCGACCCACAAAGTGCCCCGACATCCCGGTCTCCCTCGAGAGGAACACCGAAGTTTTCCGGCACCACTTCCTCTGAGCCTCTTCTACCCTCCTGATCTGGACTGGAGGGTCGACTCCTCTGCTTTGTCTGGCAGGGGTTCCCCGACCTTCGGTCGCACCTCAGGATGAGGCCGGTCTCACGACGACATTCCAGACGTGGCCTCGTGGGTGGTTACACATTCCGAAGGACCCCGACTTTCCCGGTCCCCTCTTGATAAGAACCCGATGCCCGGACACCTCTTCGAACTCCACCCTGTGAATGAAGTCAACACGAAGGGGTAGTGACTCGCCCGTGCATCGTCGGGAAAAAACCCCCAGGTCCAAATACCGCTCGACAAGTGGCCTGTCTCCCCGGGAACACCTCGAGAGGCAAGCGGAGTTCCATGCCTCAACACAAGACGAGGCCTGACTCTCCTTTCCCAAGTCTGCAGGGACCCTGGGATCGGAGTCTGAAATCAGAGGAACCCTGAGGTTCCTGCCTCAACTGGAGATGAGGCCCTCTTCCAATGCACCAAACCCAGTGGAGTGCCGAGAGGCCCCTCCCACCTCCAGTTTCCCTGACTTCTCAGAGCCACCATGAGAAGCCCCCTGTGGTCACCTGCACAAGTCGAGGGACCCCAGGGTATCCTGCCTCAACCCGAGAAAGACCTCGAGAGACCTTCTTCAACACGTCTCGAGGCCAGATTCCCCTACTATGACTTGAGAGCAATGACGCGCTCCCCCT
>NW_011416527.1:0-553 GCF_000754665.1 Bison bison bison | reverse complement strand
TTAATTAATTGGAGTTGGCATTGATGATGGAATACTTATTTATGGACCAGGTGCCATGAAAGAGGAATGGGCTATGTACACTACAGGGAATGCCAAAGGGGATTTTAAGATATAAGAGACTGAGAAGCCTAGAATCTCAGAGCTAGTGTGACCTTTGTGGTTATTTATTTCAATACATCCCTTTATATCATAGGGATCTATGATGGCTATAATACAAGGCTATGTGCTATTCTCAATATTTCAAGATGACTAACAGAAATGCTAGATTTACTCATGATAAGGCTACACAGGCTAGATAAAGTATCAGCATTTTAATTTTGTGTTTTATCTTTGCTTGTAATAAAATTAACTCTTTATAGTCCAATAGCAGTTAAATATGTCTTTGATGGATGGACACGAGATGAGTAACAAACTTTGCTTTAATCAGAGAGTTTATTTCGGTAGAAGAGATTTTTGAAGCTAGGGAAAAGGGCACAGTGCAGAGGGAACTAATAGTGAAAGTCCTCAGATTGAAAAGATGGAAAAATACTCTTCTTGCTACCAAACCCTCACT
>NW_011416526.1:0-604 GCF_000754665.1 Bison bison bison | reverse complement strand
GCCTTGGATCGGCATGGAGAGCCTGAAAGGGAGAACGGGTGGAGAGGCGGGGGGCCTACCTGAACTCTGCTTTCGTCAATGCCGAGCTCTCGGGCCAGTCGTTCTCTGGTCGCTATCCCAGGGTAGGGGTTCTGTTGAAAGAGCGCTTGCAGGGCGTCCTTCTGGCTTGGCTTCAGAACGAGCCTCCTCCTTCGAGACCCTGTGGCGATGGGGCCTGTGGAAGAAGAGAAGAAAGGGAAGCGCCTCAGACCAGAGCACCTGGTGGAGGACTCGACGGAGGAGCCCAAGCATGCTCCCCGCCCAGGGCAGTTGCCCCTGTGCCTGAGCAGAGCCGGGAGCCCGGGGACGGGGTGTGCATTTGGAAGTCGCTTGGCTACAGCCCGACAGCCAGGCTGAGAGGCGAAGGGGCGGTACGCCCCCACACCCCACCCCCCACCCAGGCGGGAATGCAAGAAACGCGAGCAAGCAGAAAGGAAACCAAACCCACGACCCCAAAACAAAGGCGGCGAAGACGTCCCCACCCCCAACCCCCCACCCCCCCAACGAAGACCACGACACTATCCCGCCGCGTGTTTCCACCCGTCTGGTCGAGATGCCTGGGAAA
>NW_011416525.1:0-522 GCF_000754665.1 Bison bison bison | reverse complement strand
CTTCAGTATTCTTGCCTTGAGAACCCCATGAACAGTATGAAAAGGCAAAATGAAAGGATACTGAAAGAGAAATTCCTCAGGTCAGTAGGTGCCCAATATGCTACTGGAGATCAGTGGAGAAATAACTCCAGAAAGAATGGAGGGATGGAGCCAAAGACAAAAACAATACCCAGCTGTGGATGTGACTGGTGATAGAAGTAAGGTCCGATGCTGTAAAGAGCAATATTGCATAGGAACCTAGAATGTCAGGTCCATGAATCAAGGCAAATTGGAAGTGGTCAAACAAGAGATGGCAAGAGTGAATGTTGACATTCTAGGAATCAGCAAACTAAAATGGACTGGAATGGGTGAATTTAACTCAGATGACCATTATATCTACTACTGCAGGCAGGAATCCCTCAGAAGAAATGGAGTGGCCATCATGGTTAACAAAAGAGTCCAAAATGCAGTACTTGGATGCAATCTCAAAAATGACAGAATAATCTCTGTTCATTTCCAAGGCAAACCATTCAATATCACAGT
>NW_011416524.1:0-696 GCF_000754665.1 Bison bison bison | reverse complement strand
ATTCGAGTTGCGAAGGAAAGCTGGGTATTGCTCTCGAGTGACTGCAGGGCCAATAGACCTCATCTAGGCTTGTGTCCAGAAGCCAATGTTCCTCTCCAGGGGCGACCGGGATCTCGGGGTGGCATTCCAGACGCACCCGGGAGACAGGCATTCATCTCGAGTGGAAGCAAAGAACCCCGCTCTGCTCTCGAGTCGCGACGGGTATCTCTTGGAGCTCACTGGGTGGACTAAAGGGAGTCAAGCCTCCTGAGGCGTTTGGAGAGAGGTCGCGAGGTTGGCCTCTAGGCCATGCAGGAGACGAAGGCCCTCATCTCCGCGATGACGGGGGAGTCTCGGGGTGGTTCTCGAACGGCGGCCCCAGGGTGCGGTTTCTCACGAGGTATGACGCCGAGGTCAGTGAGCCTCTCGTGGGGCGCCAGGGAAGTCGGGTCTCCATGCGAGTGGCGAGGGGGAGCGCGTCATTGCTCTCGAGTCATGGTAGGGGAACCTGGCCTCGAGACGTGTTGAAGAAGGTCTCTCGAGTTCTTTCTCGGGTTGAGGCAGGAAACCCTGGCTTCCCTCGACTTGTGCAGGTGACCTCAGGGGGCTTCTCATGGTGCCTCTGAGAAGTCAGGGAACCTGGAGGTGGCGGGGGACTCTCGGGACTCCACGGGGTTTGGTGCATTGGAAGAGGGCCTCATCTCCAGTTGAGGCAGG
>NW_011416523.1:0-854 GCF_000754665.1 Bison bison bison | reverse complement strand
GAACACCGACACAAGCTCCCTAACCAGGAAACCTTGACAAGCCACCTCTACATACCCACACACAGCGAGGAAATGACCACAATAAAGAGAACTCCACAAACTGCCAGAATACAGAAAGGACACCCCAAACTCAGCAATTTAAACAAGATGAAGAGACAGAGGAATACCCAGCAGATAAAGGAACAGGATAAATGCCCACCAAACCAAACAAAAGAGGAAGAGATAGGGAATCTACCTGATAAAGAATTCCAAATAATGATAGTGAAATTGATCCAAAATCTTGAAATTAAAATGGAATCACAGATAAATAGCTTGGAGACAAGGATTGAGAAGATGCAAGAAAGGTTTAACAAGGACCTAGAAGAAATAAAAAGAGTCAATATATAATGAATAATGCAATAAATGAGATAAAAAACACTCTGGAGCCAACAAATAGTAGAATAACAGAGGCAGAAGATAGGATTAGTGAATTAGAAGATAGAATGGTAGAAATAAATGAATCAGAGAGGATAAAAGAAAAATGAATTAAAAGAAATGAGGACAATCTCAGAGACCTCCAGGACAATATTAAATGCTACAACATTCGAATCATAGGGGTTCCAGAAGAAGAAGACAAAAAGAAAGACCATGAGAAAATACTTGAGGAGATAATAGTTGAAAACTTCCCTAAAATGGGGAAGGAAATAATCACCCAAGTCCAAGAAACCCAGAGAGTCCCAAACAGGATAAACCCAAGGAGAAACACCCCAAGACACATATTAATCAAATTAACAAAGATCAAACACAAAGAACAAATATTAAAAGCAGCAAGGGAAAAACAACAAATAACACACAAGGGAATTCCCATAAGGATA
>NW_011416522.1:0-553 GCF_000754665.1 Bison bison bison | reverse complement strand
CTCAGATATGCAGATGACACCACCCTTACGGCAGAAAGTGAAGAGGAACTAAAAAGCCTCTTGATGAAGGTGAAAGAGGAGAGTGAAAAAGTTGGCTTAAAGCTCAACATTCAGAAAACTAAGATCATGGTATCTGGTCCCATCACTTCATGGCAAATAGATGGGGAAACAGTGGAAACAGTGTCAGACTTTATTTTTCTGGGCTCGAAAATCACTACAGATGGTGGCTGCAGCCATGAAATTAAAAGATGCTTACTCCTTGGAAGGAAAGTTATGACCAACCTAGATAGCATATTCAAAAGCAGAGACATTACTTTGCCAACAAAGGTCCGTCTAGTCAAGGCTATGGTTTTTCCAGTGGTCATGTATGGATGTGAGAGTTGGACTGTGAAGAAGGCTGAGTGCCGAAGACTTGGTGCTTTTGAACTGTGGTGTTGGAGAAGACTCTTGAGAGTCCCTTGGGATGCAAGGAGATCCACTAGTCCATCCCAAAGGAGATCAGTCCTGGGTGTTCATTGGAAGGACTGATGCTGAAGCTGAAGCTCAAATACTT
>NW_011416521.1:0-673 GCF_000754665.1 Bison bison bison | reverse complement strand
GCAAAAGAAACAAAAGAGATCATAGCAAAAATCAACAAAACCAAAAGCTGGTTCTTTGAAAGGATAAATAAAATTGACAAACCATTAGCCAGACTCATCAAGAAACAAAGGGAGAAAAATCAAATCAACAAAATTAGAAACGAAAATGGAGAGATCACAACAGACAACACAGAAATACAAAGGATCATAAGAGACTACTATCAACAATTATATGCCAATAAAATGGACAACGTGGGAAAAATGGACAAATTCTTAGAAAAGTACAACTTTCCAAAACAGGGCCAGGAAGAAATAGAAAATCTTAACAGACCCATCACAAGCATGGACATTGAAAATGTAATCAAAAATCTTCCAGCAAACAAAAGCCCCGGTCCAGACGGCTTCACAGCTGAATTCTACCAAAAATTTAGAGAAGAGCTAACACCTATCCTGCTCAAACTCTTCCAGAAAATTGCCGAGGAAGGTAAACTTCCAAACTCATTCTATGAGGCCACCATCACCCTAATACCAAAACCTGACAAAGATCCCACAAAAAAGAAAACTACAGGCCAATATCACTGACGAACATAGATGCAAAAATCCTTAACAAAATTCTAGCAATCAGAATCCAACAACACATTAAAAAGATCATACACCATGATCAAGTGGGCTTTTTCCCAGGGATGCAAGGATT
>NW_011416520.1:0-663 GCF_000754665.1 Bison bison bison | reverse complement strand
GAGCCCCTTCTACCCTCCTGATCTCCACAGGAGGGTCGACTCCCCTGCTTTGTCTGGAAGGGGTTCCCGACCTTCCGGTCGCACCTCAGGATGAGGCCGGGCTCACGACGACATTCCAGACGTGGCCTCGCGGGTGCTTCCACATTGCGAAGCACCCCGATTTCCCGGTCCCCTCTAGATAAGAAGCCGATGCCCGGACACCTCTCCGAACTCCACCCTGTGAATGAAGTCAACACGAAGGGGCAGTGACTCGCCCATGCATCGACCGGAAAAACCCCAGGTTCCAAATACAGCTCGACAAGTGGCCTCTCTCCCCGGGGACACCTCGAGAGGCAAGCGGAGTTCCATGCCTCAACCCAAGACGAGGCCTGACTCTCCTGTCCCCAGTCTGCAGGGACCCTGCGATCGAAGTCCGAAATCAGAGGAACCCTGAGGTTCCTGCCTCAACTGGAGATGAGGCCCTCTTCCAATGCACCAAACCCAGGGGAGTCCCGAGAGGCCCCTCCCACCTCCAGTTTCCCTGACTTCTCAGAGCCACCATGAGAAGCCCCCTGAGGTCACCTGCACAAATCGAGGGAAGCCAGGGTTTCCCGCCTCAACCCGAGAAAGACCTCGAGAGACCTCCTTCAACACGTCTCGAGGCCAGATTCCCCTACCATGACT
>NW_011416519.1:0-758 GCF_000754665.1 Bison bison bison | reverse complement strand
GTCCTACTTAGATGTGGCTTAGTCTTTCGGTTTTATACAATTATAGAAAAGTTGATGGGTGAATTTCTTAGGTAGTTGTCAATCTCAAATTACTCTTAACATTCTTATGTGTTACATTGATATTTTCTTCTAAAGATTATTTGTAGAACTTGAAATTGAAAAAAAAAAATCTGAAATAGGAAAACAAACATCTGAGACTGCTGTTTGAGTGTTATAATTAGGTTATAACTCAATAAAAACTACCAGATTTTAAACTGTTTCATATTAGACTTCCAAGGCAGTGTCAAGTTACATATCATTTTTTTTAAAGACTTCTGGGGTCAACGTACAACCTGTTATTTCACTAAATATGTATGTGCTTTTTTAATGTAGGAGCTGAAGTTGCTTTGGTTGGTGGCTTGAAACTTCTAGCCAGACTGTCACTTCTTACAGAACAAGACTTATGGACTGTTAATGGACTTCCAAATGAAAATAACTCTTCAGATCATTTGCCTTTATTGGCTAAATTCAGACTTGAACTCTGACTCTTGATTACATATATACTTTGCTTTCCCGTTGGTTTTTTTTTCCCCAAAGAATGTAAAGTTGTTCTTAAGAGTTTGCATGTTTATTTATTTTTACGCTATGAAATTTCTGAAGAGGTTTATGTTAAATGTTTGAAACAGGTAACAGAAGAAACACGTTTACACTTTTCTTTTTTAATAATGAAAAAATATTTTCCTGACAAGTGAGATCTAAATGCTGTTTATTGCAAAAAA
>NW_011416518.1:0-528 GCF_000754665.1 Bison bison bison | reverse complement strand
ATGTCATCCAACCATCTCATCCTCTGTCGTTCCCTTCTCCTCCTGCCTTCAATCTTTCCCAGCATCAGGGTCTTTTCAAATGAGTCAGTTCTTCACATCAGGTGGCCAAAGTATTGGAGCTTCAGCTTCAACATCAGTCCTTCCAGTGAATATTCAGGACTGATCTCCTTTAGGATGGACTGGTTGGATCTCCTGCTCTCTCCCTCTCTCTCAGATTTCAGGGGCTCATTCTACGAGAAGCCAGAGAAACCTCAGATACGAATGATTTTTGCATTCCTCAAGGCCAGCAATCAGTGAGACCTTTGCTAAGAACTAAATGCTTTGAACGTCCATTTCCTGACAGAAAATGCCCGCCATTAGAACTGGGAGGATTACACCAGTGTGTATCAGGGGCCCAGGAGAGGAGCTGGAACATAGAAGTGGGAGTGAAAGTATCAGTCGCTCAGTCGTGTCTGACTCTCTGTGTGACCCCACAGACGGTAGCCCACCAGGCTCCTCTGTCCACGGGAGTCTCCAGGCAAGAATACT
>NW_011416517.1:0-643 GCF_000754665.1 Bison bison bison | reverse complement strand
AACAACACAAGAGATGAGTCTAGAGATGGTCAGTGCTGAAATCAGATTTATGTTCTTTGCAGCCAAAGATGGAGAAGCTCTATACATTCAGCCACAACAAGACTGAGCAGTGACATGGCTCAGATCATGAATGCCTTTAAGCAAAGTTCAAACTTAAATTGAAGAAAGTATGAAAACCACTAGACCATTTGGGTTTGACTGAAATCAAACCCTTATGATTACACAGTGGATGTGACAAATCAAATTGAAGGATTTGATCTTATAGACAGACTACAGGGAGAATTATGGACCAAGTGTCATGACGTTCTGCACGAGACAGTGATCAAGAGCATACTTAAAAAGATAAATTCAAAAAGGCAAAAGGGTTGTCTGAGGAGCCCTTACAAATAGCTTAGAAAAGAAGAGAAGCTAAAGGCATAGGAGAACAAAAAAGATAATCTATTTGAATCCAGTTTCCCAAAGAACACCAAGGAGAGACAAGAAAGCCTTCCTCGGCGGTCAGTGCAAAGAAATAGAGAAAAACAATAGGATGTCAAAGAACAGGTATCGCCTCAAGAATGTTACAGATACCAAGGGAACATTTCATGCAAAATTGGCACAATAAAGGAGAGAAACAATATGGACCTGACAGAAGCAGAATCTA
>NW_011416516.1:0-658 GCF_000754665.1 Bison bison bison | reverse complement strand
AGGTTGAAGACGTGAGAGAGGCCAAGGAAACCACACCTAGTTACTGCACAGCTAGAACACAGCAGCTTAGGGAAACACTCAAGCACACCACAAGTCTGTTTTTCGGGGGATCCCCCTGCCTCTAGTGCTACTGCACCTATAATATTGGGGACCAGAAACTAAGTTCCCCCTCAGCTGCTCCGGAAGAAGCACATGAAGAAATACCACATACAGTCTCCACAGAGGGAGGCTGCTCCTTGTCACTTCTGCCTCCAGGCGTTGCTCATGAGAATCTAGGCTGCACACGGAATCCAGTTTCAATGCCTGGGTAATGCCATTTCTAATTTTCCAGCCTCTGTGATGGCATATTATACCCAAGACGAATTGTGTGTGTTGAATGAGCCCGTTTTCTTTATATGTCACAGCCAATTACTAAGCATCTAACCTTAAGGAAATTGCTTAATCTTTCTGTGTCTCAGTTTTTCGTTTATAAGATGGAACTGGTAAATGGACCATATCTCACAAGGTTGTTGTGAAGATTAATAAAATATATAACACATGCTGTAAAGATTACTACGATAGATAACAAATGCTAGCACTTAGTTTAGATATATGATATTACAAAATAATGTTATCTTCTACTCCTGCTATTATTATTATTAGAAGTAGCCCTACCTCA
>NW_011416515.1:0-655 GCF_000754665.1 Bison bison bison | reverse complement strand
AGATTCTTACTATTATTCAAGCCTGAGAACAACTGAACTGGAGTAACAGTTAGGTCAGAGTCTCCTCCATCTTTCTTTAATAATACACAGGAAAAAAAAAACCCATAAATGATGTTGCTTCAAAGTCTAACAGTATGTGTCACCCAAAAGAACAGACTGTTTACTGGTGGTTTTAGCAGAGTATACCAACACATATACATAGCCTTGGAGATCTACATATCCAATTGCAGACCCTGTAAAATCATCTTGTAGTAAATTTAAAATTAAATTATAAAACTAACTTTGTCCAGACCTGCTCTATCAGGTGATGGCCCTGGTTATACAGGTCATCCTCTGGACTGGCTCTTTTATCTTTTACTCTGATAACCAACCCTAAAGTTAACCACTAAATCAGTTTAATATGGTTTTCAGTAAATGCTCTATGTTGGTGAATTGTTTTACCTTCGGAAGATCATACCTCCTGGTAGGCAGGAACAATAGGGTCTAAGTATGGACAGTGGATGGAGAAGGCAATGGCACCCCACTCCAGTACTCTTGCCTGGAAAATCCCATGGACGGAGGAGCCTGGTGGGCTGCAGTCCATGGGGTCGCTAAGAGTCGGACACGACCGAGCGACTTCACTTTCAGTTTTCACTTTCATGCATTGGAGAAGGAA
>NW_011416514.1:0-670 GCF_000754665.1 Bison bison bison | reverse complement strand
TTTCGTGTGCCTATTGGCCATTCGTATATCTTCTTTGGAGAAACTTCTTTCGAATCCTTTACTCATTTTTTATTATGTTCTTTTTGTTTCTGTTGTTAAATCTTAGAAATTGCCCTTATATTCTGTATTTTAACTCATTGTCAGATACATGGTTTGCAAATGTTTCCTTCCATTCCTTGGGTTGTCTTTTCACTACTGATTGTGTCCTTGATGCACAAACGTGCATCCACGTTTGTGGATTGTAATTACAATATTATATTTTACAATATTAATTGTACAATATTAATAATTACAATATTAATTATAATCCAATTAATCTCTTTTAATTTGTTTGTCTGTGCTTTCGGTGTCATATCTTACGGAGTTCAGACCACGCTACACTAAAATATGACTCCTTGGCATATTTTATATTTTAAGTTGAAGGACTCTGAGAAAACAGCAGAAGTAGGAAGGTTACTTTGTCCCTCTGCTCACCCTTCACCCCTAAAGTAGGTCATAATACTCTTAAGTGAGAAGTGCTTTCCCTATAGAAGCAAAGGTGCGTCCTCATCTCCAAAGACAAAAGGATGCGAGAAAGACTCCAAATAGGCCTTGCTAAGTTTCCCCCAGTATACTACACTCCCCTCATGCTCCTTGGCCTGTTATATTTCTTCATGACTATCCATTCTTC
>NW_011416513.1:0-619 GCF_000754665.1 Bison bison bison | reverse complement strand
GGTAAGGCCCTTAATGTCTCCCTTCTTGCAAAGAAAGGATATACGGGCTGGAGGAATCTCTGGGGCATGAGGATCGAGCTAGAGAGTCAGTCCTTGAAGCAGAACGGCTAAGCCCGTTAATGTCTCCCATGTTACAAAACACACACCAGTGTGTCCAGTATTTTAATGACAGGTACCTACTGCTTACGTGTATGACATACACCCTCATAGCTACACATGTCTACTGCATGCCTCTTACAAGTGCTGGGCACTGTTCTGGGTGCTGAAAACTCAGTATGTAGTAGTGGATACGTAGCCCAGGATTTTTTAATTCTGCAAAGAAAATAGAAGAACAAAAGACCCCGTGTGGTTCAGTTTGAGCAAGTTCACCACGTGGATGGCCCCGCATGCACGCAAATTGTGGTAAAGTACATATAACATAAATTTAACATTTTAACCGGTTGATTGAATGACTGGGTGGCTTCTGTGGAGTCAGGCTAACAGATGGCTTTGAGGTGCCATCCGCCTTTTTCCCAGAGGAACACTCCAAAGCCTCGTGGCCTTGTAGACCTTCCTTTTTTCTTCACTTTCCCCAGTGGCTCCAGGTCTGTGTGTCGTTTAAGAATCTCTTTATCCACTT
>NW_011416512.1:0-580 GCF_000754665.1 Bison bison bison | reverse complement strand
GACCTACACCACTACGTTAGTTCCTGGTGTACAACATAGTGATTTAGTATTTCCATACATTTAAAATGGTCCTCATGATAAGCCTAGTTACTATTTGTCATTCTACCAAAGATATTATATAATTATTGACTATATTACCCCACACTGTACATTTCATACCCATGACTCATTTATTTTGTAACTGCAAGCTTATACATCTTAATCTCTCTTACCTTAATCTCTCCTCTTCCCACCTGGTAGCCAGATTCTTTAACGCACAGGTTCCCTCTCCCTGAACCATGCTAAGCGAAATATTCCTAGGAAAAAACCAGCCTTCATATATTCATAATGGAGTTTTTCATTCATATATTAAATTTAATTCAGGGTCACGCTTGGCCTCTGAAGGCTACAAGGCACTCACCCCAAGCAGGAGGGAGCTCTGTCCATCTCACTGCATCAGCCTTTACAGGCGGAGGGCACTTGGATATTAATAACCACCATTAAGAACAAGAGCCGGCATCATCTCATAAGGGCCTGCTCTACAGCGAGCAACGTCTGGGGTGATTTACATATATTATCTCCTTTCATCTCCACATCACCT
>NW_011416511.1:0-717 GCF_000754665.1 Bison bison bison | reverse complement strand
AATAACACACACAAGTAGGTCCATATAATCGCACACTTCACCTACTCGTAGCTTAATGGTGTTCCATCCGTGTTTACTTTGCCCTGGTTTCCCTTTCAGCTTGAATGAGCACAACTTTTGAAGTCTTTAATTTATGACTGTTTTAACTTAAGCAAGCCCTGCTAGAGGGTGACAGATGGTAAATGTCAAAAACCCAGAGAGAGGGTTTCTGTTTAGCCTTTGATTTTTGTTTTGTTTTTTAAGCCAGAGAAATGTCCGATTGTGCTCATAGTTTGTCGGAGAAGGCAATGGCAACCCACTCCAGTGTTCTTGCCTGGAGAACCCCAGGGACAGGGGAGCCTGGTAGGCTGCTGTCTATGGGGTCGCACAGAGTCAGACACGACTGAAGAGACTTAGCAGCAGCAGCAGCAGAAGGAGAAAATTATTTCTGTTCTACAAAACTCTATAATAATAACAAAAGTAAAACAAAGAACATGGACTTCCCTGGTGGTCTAGTGATTAAGAATCTGCCTGCCAATGCATGGGACGCTGGGTCAATCCCTGGTCCAGGAAGATTCCATATGCCCGTGTGCCACAACCACTGAGCCAGAGCTCTAGAGTCTGTGCTCTGCAACAAGAGAAGCCATCACAATAAGAATCCTGAGCACAGAAGGTAAAGAATAGCCCCTGTTCACTGCAACTACAGAATGCCCAAGGGCAGTAACGAAGACCCTTTGT
>NW_011416510.1:0-506 GCF_000754665.1 Bison bison bison | reverse complement strand
TCAACAAGCACCTATTGCATAGCACAGGGAACTCTACTCAATATTCTGTAATAGCCTAAATGCAAAAATAATTTGTAAAAGAATAGATATACGTATATGTGTAATGAATCACTTTGCTATACACTTGAAACTAACACAACATTGTTAATCAACTGTGATCCACTATAAGATAAAGATGAAAGAAATTATTTTTTCCTGCCAAACAATGCTAGTTCATGTAACACCTTCACAGCAATATCCAGACTAGTGTGAGACCAAATATGTGGGTACAGCGGCCCAGCCACATTGCTACATAAAATTAACCATAATATCAACTAAACCTTATTAGTCTTCAGTCATCTACAACTGAAATAAAGCTCATGCCATTATGCTATTACTACCATTGTACTCATTTGATCAAACCAGTCAATTTTAAAGAAAATCAACTCTGAATATTCTTTGAAAGGAGTGATGCTGAAGCTGAAGCTCCAATACTTAGGCTACCTGATGACAAAGAGCTGACACAC
>NW_011416509.1:0-514 GCF_000754665.1 Bison bison bison | reverse complement strand
GCAGCTACACATGTGATTGTTCACAACCTCCCAACCGTGAGAGACACGGGAAGCCTAAACATTCTAAAAATATAGAGCCTTTCAAAGAATTAAAAACTATTAGAGTAGTGCTGGTGTAAGATTTCATTGTTAAGCCAATGCTTGCTGCCAAGTGCCCATATCCCTTATCCATTGTGCACCTGGAAGTGCATTGGTTAACACAGTTGGAATGTAAGAAAAACAAGTAGTAGCCTTGGAATTAACCACGTCAGACCTTTGAGCTAATTGGTTCTTTCTTTGTTGTAACTCACTGCACCTTTGCTCCGTGAGAATGTAACTCTATTTAGCACTTTCTGAGGCTGACATAGATTAGAAATATAAAGAAAAACATTTCAAGGGAAAATAAGTTTTCTGGTTGAACAGCCTTTATCAAAAAAGGGTCATAAAATGTCCACAGGCCTCCAAGGCCAGAAGATAATGTACACAACATTGTTTATGGGAAAGGTATGCAGGAAAAAATCCTGGTTTTGATAAA
>NW_011416508.1:0-764 GCF_000754665.1 Bison bison bison | reverse complement strand
CCGAGGGAAAGGAAGCGCCCCAGGCTGCATTCCCAAGCTGGTGCTTCCCCGCCCAGACTAAGCGCCGCACGGAGGGAATCAGGGTCCCGGTGCCCCTGGCTTGGGGAGGCAGCTCCACAGCCAGAGTGTTGCTCCGTGTGTGCCCAGAAAGCGCCTGCCAGACCGGGCCTTCCCTGGAGCTGCCCTCCCGCCTAGAGGCAGGTGGATGTGCTGTGCGGGCTTCCCCTGTGCGTTTGGGCTCCCTAGCACAGCCGCAGCGCAGGGGACCAGCCCCTGGTCAGTGAGCTCCGGGCAGTACTTTGGCCCCAGGTTTGGAGCCCAATGCCCGGAACGCGGGAGAGAAGAGGCTGGCTGCCGCGGGTGCTTGCAAGCCGTTACTGGGAAGGACCGAGTGAGCTTCCACACCGGCGGAGCTCCAGCTCTGCGCCCAGGCGCGATAGCACAGAGCCCGGCCGAGAGGCTGCTCTGGCCTGGGCGAGCCTCCCCAAGCCCTGCCCAGCTTCTAGCGTTCGCGCCCGGGAAGGAGCAGGCTGCGGGAGTGTGGGAGACGTGACCGGTGCCTGACTGCTGCCTCAGCTCAGCTCTCGCCTTCCCTTCGGACCTAGGAGCCAGGCGTCCTTGCAGAGGGCTTAGGGGCTGGGGGTGTGCACACTGCCAAAGCCTCCCGCAGGGAGAGCTCTTTCCGAGGGAAAGGAAGCGCCCCAGGCTGCATTCCCAAGCTGGTGCTTCCCCGCCCAGACTAAGCGCCGCACGGAGGGAAGCAG
>NW_011416507.1:0-580 GCF_000754665.1 Bison bison bison | reverse complement strand
GCCTTCTCAAGACCCAGGGACATTTGAGAAACTTTCCAAAACATAAACCTAACAACAAAGTGGATAAAGAGATTCTTAAACGACACACAGACCTGGAGCCACTGGGGAAAGTGAAGAAAAAAAGAAGGTCTACAAGGCCACGAGGCTTTGGAGTGTTCCTCTGGGAAAAAGGCGGATGGCACCTCAAAGCCATCTGTTAGCCTGACTCCACAGAAGCCACCCAGTCATTCAATCAACCGGTTAAAATGTTAAATTTATGTTATATGTACTTTACCACAATTTGCGTGCATGCGGGGCCATCCACGTGGTGAACTTGCTCAAACTGAACCACACGGAGTCTTTCGTTCTTCTATTTTCTTTGCAGAATTAAAAAATACCTGGGCTACGTATCCCCTACTACATACTGAGTGTTCAGCACCCAGAACAGTGCCCAGCACTTGTAAGAGGCATGCAGTAGACATGTGTAGCTATGAGGTTGTATGTCATACACGTAAGCAGTAGGTACCTGTCATTAAAATACTGGACACACTGGTCTGTGCTTTGTAACATGGGAGACATTAACGGGCTTAGCCATTCTGCT
>NW_011416506.1:0-740 GCF_000754665.1 Bison bison bison | reverse complement strand
GCAAGGAGATCCAACCAGTCCATTCTGAAGGCGACCAACCCAGGGATTTCTTCGGAAGGACTGATGCGAAAGCTGAAACTCCAGTCCTTGGCCACCTCATGCGAAGAGTTGACTCATTGGAAAAGACTCTGATGCTGGGAGGGATTGGGGGCAGGAGGAGAAGGGGACGACAGAGGAGGAGATGGCTGGATGGCATCACTGACTCCATGGACGTGAGTCTCAGTGAACTCCGGGAGTTGGTGATGGACAGGGAGGCCTGGCGTGCCGCGCTTCACGGGGTCGCCAAGAGTCGGACACGACTGAGCGACTGATGTGATCTGATCTGATCTGATCTGATGTGCTGTCCGTGATCTCACGTGCCTTTCGGGCATGGGTGATGGGAGACGGACACCAAGCGGCAGGGCGGCCATCTGGCATCTCGGCCTAGAGCGGTTTCACAAGTGACATCTCAGAACCGGGCTGAGACAGCCATCCCGTCCCCGGGCCCCCCGTCGGTGGCCGGGAGTGGGGGTGGGGTGGGGAGTGTGAGGTTAGGGAGGACGGGCGGTGGGGGGCGTGGGCGTAAGGGTCGGGTCGGGGGGGGGGGGGTGCGGCGCGCGAGGCGAGGGGACCGTCCCAGTCCCCCCTGAGAAGTGAAGGCAGGTTCCGTCCCCCCTGAGAACTTCCTGCCTTCAGGCGTGTGAGAGGCGTAGGTTTCTCTCCAATCCACGGCCACGCATCATCTTCCGCCCTGTTCAAAA
>NW_011416505.1:0-506 GCF_000754665.1 Bison bison bison | reverse complement strand
GGGTAAAAACATGTATGAATGATTTTTATTCTGTGGAATAAAAAGAATGGAATCATGATACAACATTAAAAAAAAAAAAGTCCAGAAGCTATCAAAGAAATGAATGATAAACAGCCATAAATCCACCTTTTCATATTCCACACGGAAGGTCCAATGATAACAACTCAGCGTGGGAGGAACATTTGTGCAAATACCTGTGTACTAAGATTGTTGATATTAGTATCACTCAGTATAAAAACAGAACATTCAGGAAACAGCCATTAAGAGGGATCTAGGAAGGAAATTTGTGTCGGTACTGACTTGGAAAGATCTGTATGATGAATTGTTGGATAAAAATAGCCAAGTTATAGGATTTCCACTGGTGTTAAAGAAAAATATATACATTTGTACATTTATCTTTAAATGAACTGAGATGGAAAGGCAAATGAATTAGAACAGCTAAAGCAGTTTTATAAAAAGAATACAATCTTTCCCATAGGTTGGCACCTGGTGCCAGAAAGAAGTGT
>NW_011416504.1:0-551 GCF_000754665.1 Bison bison bison | reverse complement strand
ATATATATATATATATATATATATCCCGCAGATTTGCATGCGTGTCCTGTGTGTGTGTTGAGTGTATGGGTTAGTATACATACACATTTCCACTGAAAACGCCTACAAACAGTGATACTCCAATAGCAAGTAGCACACATAGAGCCCAGATACTGACTTCTAAATAACATTCTATACAAGCAACCCAGGATGCTTGGAGAAATCACTGATTCTAAAATTGAGACACAGAAAGTATCTGGCCTATCTGTAGTTCCAGAAAGCTTGTTGTTTTTTTAAAAAAAGGAGTTTAAAAAAAAAACAGATTAAAGTATATGTAAAAGGCACAGGGAATGGCAAACCATTTCAGTACTCTTGCCTTGAGAACCCCATGAACAGTATGAAAAGGCAAAATGATAGGATACTGAAAGAGGAACTCCCCAGGTCAGTAGGTGTCCAATATGCTCCTGGAGATCAGTGGAGAAATAACTCCAAAAAGAATGATGGGATGGAGCCAAAGCAAAAAGAATACCCAACTGTGGATGTGACTGGTGATAGAAGCAAGGTCCGATGCT
>NW_011416503.1:0-612 GCF_000754665.1 Bison bison bison | reverse complement strand
CAAAACTACTAGATATTTCATATTGACTAGTTCCCAGTTCACGGGACTCTGACATTCCCTGAGGTCAAAGTTTTCTTGTATTGGAAGCAGTTGGGTTTGCAAGGGCTGCCTTGTCTTGAGACCATTGAAATAAGAACTCAGAACTTGAGCACTATTATCAAAAATCACAAGGCTCACACTGACACAGACATCAATCCAGACAGACAAGACAAGACATCTTCCAGTTTTCCGCCTGAGATGGAAAAGATTTCTTTGAGCCGTATTTTCTGGGGAGTCGGGGTGGGGCTGGCGGCCAGGCAGGCTTTGGGAAGGAGCTCATGGTTTGGAATTGCATATGAAAAGAACCAGCTTTCCGGGTTCCAAGGAATCAAGTTTCCTTGCAAACCAACTTTGTCCGGTTCTAGAGAATATCATGGCCCTCCTAGGTCAGGTCATCTTTCCCTTCCGTAGTCCTCGTTGGATCCCTGAATTCTAGACAGCTTGGATTGCCTCTGTGGGCTGGATGGATTGTCCTCCCGTTTCACCGGGCGGCGGGAGCGAGGTCCCAGAGGCTCTCCTGGAACCGGGCGTGGGGGCGGGGCTCACCGGGAGCGCGTGGTGAAGGTGGGCAGC
>NW_011416502.1:0-628 GCF_000754665.1 Bison bison bison | reverse complement strand
GAGACGCTACTGTGGGTGTGGTCTCCTGGTTGCTCACCGGTGAAGACCTTCTGGGGTGGGAGAGGCCTTCAGTCTCTGACCAGGGGGTTCTCTGCTCAAAGATGCCTGTCATGGCACCTTCTCATGGGGGTTTGTGTTCTTTCTGTCGCATTTGTCAGTGGAACTGGCAGCTGGCAGTGCCCACTGGCAATCAGGAGAGATTTTTCTGGTCAGTGGTTCTCTTTGGATTCAATTCAGTGGGCTCACTGGGCCCATGCTCACAGTCTCCTGAATGGAGCTCACACTTTGACCCTGTTTTTTGTAGAAAACTCAAAGTGGGAAAGACACAAATGACGTCAAACTTGGAAGCAAGGTGTAGCGTAACTGTTGATCTAAGGTTTTTTTATAAGATTAGAAGATGAAGTCCTTTTTCAATTAGTCGAGCATCATCAAGACCGAGATTTCATGGGCTTCTCTGTTGGTAAACACGATCATGCACACGCGTGCACATTCATCCAGCCGTTATTCATCTTTTCCTGGTAACCAACCCCAGTCTGTGATGACTTACCTTGAATGCCTTTATATCATTTTAGTAGCTCAGAAATTACTTTGATCTCTTTGAAAATAATGTAATCCTCAAGCATCAGTC
>NW_011416501.1:0-661 GCF_000754665.1 Bison bison bison | reverse complement strand
GTGTAAAGGAACAGACATAGATGTGTGCCTGCAACCTTTACGAAAGCGTCAGAGAGCCCGGATCCACTGACTGGCCCCAGTGTTACCAGCCACCATGCTAGAACTTTCTTCTAGGTCCACCCTCACCCTTTCGTTTCTTTCTTAGAAGTTTATTTCTGGGGCTTTGCTGGCAGTCCAGTGACTGAGAGTCTGCCTTGCAAGGTCAGGGACACAGGTTCGATGGCTGGTTGGGAGCTAAGATCCCACAGACCACGTGGCAACCATGACAAAGGAATCCCGCATGATGCAGCTAAGCTAAGGCCTGACACAGTCAAATCAATAAGTTTAGTTCAGGATCTTTTACATAAAGTGATAGAAAAGACTGAATCAACTAAAAGCAAGTATTCTCATATTCCAACTCCAGCCTTCTCTCTTTTCATTTGCTTTGAAAAATGGCTGAGAACCTCTACCAGAGCAGCTCAGTGGGCAACATTCTGGTTCAGGTTCGGTGAAAACCTGTCCCACCTGCACCAGTGCCCTAAAGACGAGGCCCAGAACCTTCCCCGAGGTTGGCGTTTGGGCAACGCTTGTCTGAGAGAGACCAATGGTCACTACAAGTTCTGTGGCACGTTTTCCCCCCACAAAACCCAAGATGAAACACACACCTCACTAGAGACCACAC
>NW_011416500.1:0-816 GCF_000754665.1 Bison bison bison | reverse complement strand
GTTTGCTCACCCTCAGATCCTCAGGCCCGAGCTGTGTAACCATGTGGAATCGTGATGTCTCTGGCGGTCATGTCTGCGGGTGTCCTGATTTATGAGAAACTCCCTAGCGGTCACTGTGAAAACAGAGAGTGCTGGGGACTCAGGCCTCTTCCTGTGAGCCTCGCCTCTCCTCTGTGCACAGACAGACAGCACCCACCTGGCCCACCCCTCCCCCGTGAGACCGTCTCAGAGAGAACCCCTCCAACATGTGGTACAGCAGGTGTACTTGTTTAGTAGCTTGGTGTGAGTAATTCTGTGTGAGAACTCAAAACAGAAATATTTGCACAGGTTTGCATAAGCTATTCACACTACTCTTTGGCAACAGGAGATTAGGTGGCACAGTTTAATACGTATAGAATTCTAGAAAATGCGTTTTCAAGACCTTTCACTTTAAAGTTAGGACTTTGCTCTCACATTGGTTACTTAGTGACCAGGGAGGGACCTGAAGTGGATTTTGAAGTGGCGGACAGGAGTTGCACCAGCAGCAAGTTCTGGTCCTGGTTTGAGCGTTTCATCCATGTGGTGTAACTCTGCTTTTGAAGAACTAGGCTTGAGAAGGCTGCTCCCAGTTGTGTACAATTTGACTTCTGTTTCCACTCGTTAATATTCTACTTTAATTCTGAGGAAATTGCATGAGACTTTTCCAACTTTCACTCGAGGAAACGAGCCTCAGAGCTCCCCGTTGGATCTGTTGAAGGTCCCTCCCTGTTCTGGGTCAAGCCCGCCTGTATGGTGTAGCAGACAGAGGTCCTGACTTCATGCCAGATACCTTCCCTC
>NW_011416499.1:0-712 GCF_000754665.1 Bison bison bison | reverse complement strand
AGTAATCAAATCGAACCAAAACCTCACCAACCAGAAAGTCACCTTCAAAGTCAATGGCAAACGGCCCCAAATGTGACCTCCAAGTCCTACTAGACCTGTGACCCTTGTCCGAAGTGCCTTATATACAGAGTTTCCCTTCACAGAAAGAACACTCCAAATTGGAGCCAAAGCCCCACAAATGGAGCTGAAGCTCCCCAAGTTGGAGCCATAGCCCCCAAAAGGACAAGGTCAAAAAGCCTCTGGTAGGACCCTGATGTCAAGCTGTTCTGGGGGAAGGTTACTTGAGTGTTTAATTTGCAAAGGGGAGTGGTATCTGTTAGAGCAGTTTCTAGGCTTACAGAAAAATCCCACAGAAAGTAGAGCAGATTCCTTTAAATCCCTGGTTCCCTCCTTCCCCACACTTTCCCCTGCTAGTAACTTCGTGCACTATGCGGTGCATTTTTTATAATCTATAAACTACTATTGATCACTATCATCGCTAAGGTCCAAAGTTCACATTTCAATTCCCTCATTGTGTGGAACAGTTCTATGGGTTTTACCAAGGCCTACTGTCAGGTTTCATAAATGACAATGTCACATAGGATCATGCCGAATACTTTCACCACTCTGTACTTGATTTTTAATTGGAGGGTAATTGATTTACAGTGTTGTATTGGTTTCTGCCATACAACAACATGAATTAGCCTTAAGGATACATATATCACCACTCTAT
>NW_011416498.1:0-626 GCF_000754665.1 Bison bison bison | reverse complement strand
CTCTTTGTGACCCATGAACTGTAGCCCACCTGGCTCCTCTGTTCATGGGATTCTCCAGGCAAGAATATTGGAGTGGGTAACCATTTCCTTCTCCAGAAGATCTTCCCAACTCAGGGGTCGAACCCAGGTCTCCTCCACTGCAGGTGGATTCTTTATGGTTTGAGCTACCGGGGAAGCCCTTTACAAGTGTCCATGGAATTGGCAACATCCGACAGGTAAGCATAAAATATGGAATTCAAATCTAGATCTGATGGACTCCAAACCATGGGAAAACAACTCACTCAAACACCTAACATTTCAAAATCTCACTAATAAGTCTTTACTCCGAATGTTACATTAATGCCTTCCTGAAAATAAAAAAAATAATATATATATATAGATAAATATAAGTGTAGATTATACCTATACAGTATAACTACCTTATAACTACCTTGGACATACCCTTCATCCCTATGTCCTCCAGTCCCACTCAAAATGGGACCCGCAAGCTTGAGAAACAGTAACTGTGAGGCACCAGGGACAGACGGACGGACAGACAGCCTCACCAATGTGGGAGCCCCGCCCTCAGGCAGCCACCGTGCTTCCACTTCCTGGCATTCCTTCTGAGTTTCTGAAGGGAAGCCATA
>NW_011416497.1:0-609 GCF_000754665.1 Bison bison bison | reverse complement strand
ACCGGGAAATCGGGGTGCTTCGCAATGTGGAAGCACCCACGAGGCCACGTCTGGAATGTCGTCGTGAGACCGGCCTCATCCTGAGGTGCGACCGGAAGGTCGGGAACCCCTTCCAGACAAAGCAGGGGAGTCGACCCTCCTGTGGAGATCAGGAGGTTAGAAGGGGCTCAGAGGAAGTGGTGCCGGAAAACCTCGGTGTTCCTCGCCAGGGAGACCCGGATGCCGGGGAACTTTGTGGGGGCGCATCAAGGGTGCCAAGTACCGTTTCGACCTCCAATTCCTAACGTGGGACTTCTCCTGAGACGCTGTAGCGGGAAAGGGCTTCATCTTGCGATGACGGGGGAACCACGTGGTTTTTCTCGAGTTGCGGCGGGATTCTCGAGTTACGACGGGGAATTCGGGATGCCTCTTGTGTTGGCCCAGGGAAGTCCAAACTTCCATTCGAGTTGCGAAGGAAAGCTGGGGATTGCTCTCGAGTGACTGCAGGGCCAATAGACCTCATCTGGGCTTGTGTCCAGAAGCCAATGTTCCTCTCCAGGGGCGACCGGGATCTCGGGGTTGCATTCCAGACGCACCCGGGGAGACAGGCATTCATCTCGAGTGGAAGCA
>NW_011416496.1:0-525 GCF_000754665.1 Bison bison bison | reverse complement strand
GACGTGTTGAAGAAGGTCTCTCGAGGTCTTTCTCGGGTTGAGGCAGGAACCCTGGGTCCCTCGACTTGTGCAGGTGACCTCAGGGGGCTTCTCATGGTGGCTCTGAGAAGTCAGGGAAACTGGAGGTGGGAGGGGCCTCTCGGGACTCCACTGGGTTTGGTGCATTGGAAGAGGGCCTCATCTCCAGTTGAGGCAGGAACCGCAGGGTACCTCTGATTTCAGACTCCGATCGCAGGGTCCTGCAGACTGGGCACAGGAGAGTCAGGCCACGTCTTGGGTTGAGGCATGGAACTCCGCTTGCCTCTCGAGATGTCCCCGGGGAGAGAGGCCGCTTGACCAGCTGTATTTGGAACCTGGGGTTTTTTCCGAACGATGCACGGAAAAACTGCCCCTTCGTGTGGACTTCATTCACAGGGTGGAGTTCGGAGAGGTGTCCAGGCATCGGGTTCTTCTCAAGAGGGGACCGGGAAATCGGGGTCCTACGGAATGTGGAACCACCCACGAGGCCACGTCTGGAATGTCTTC
>NW_011416495.1:0-656 GCF_000754665.1 Bison bison bison | reverse complement strand
TGTCATCGAGCAAATTTGGATCTACAATAAAAATCATAATAACTTTTATTTTGACATAATCATGTATGTATTGTGGAGAAGCAAATGGAAACCCACTCCAGTATTCTTGCCTGGAGAATTCTATAGATAGAGGAGCCTAGGTGGGTACAGTTCATGGGGTCACAAAGAGTCAGACACGACTGAGAAAGCACTCACTCACTCACTCACATATATGTAGAGATGAATATATGTTCAATTGTATCCAGTCATTTTGGAAAAGGCAAGACTAACAAAAATTCTTTCCAATGAAGCTTTGAATCTTTTCCCAGTTAATATTTTTTTTTGGTGTACAGTTTTTTGAGATAGAATTTACATACCATACAATTCACTCATTTAAAGTGTACAGTTCAATTGTTGTTCAGTTGCTCAGTCATGTCCAGCTCTTCGCAACCCCATGGACTGCAGCATGCCAGACTTCTCTGTTCCTCACTGTCTCCTGGAGCTTGCTCAGACTCATGTCCATTGAGTCAATAATACCATCCAAGCATCTCATCCTCTGTACAATTCAATGGCTGTTCGTATATCCCCAGAGTTGGGCAGCCATTACCACAATCAATTCTAGAACATTTTCATCAACTCAAAAGGAAACCCATACTCTATAACTGTGACTCTTAAAA
>NW_011416494.1:0-675 GCF_000754665.1 Bison bison bison | reverse complement strand
GGAAGCATGGAGTGAACCTGACTGTCTCTGACCCGGCTGTGTATGAGATTTACGACAAGAGTCATGGTCACTAGACTATCATGTTCCACTGTGAGCTTTATTTGACCATTTCCCTCGAGTGTGTACTACAGGGTTTAATCAATGTGAGGTTATGGTAATGTTACCCAGTACAATGAAATACACCTCTGATGATAATATGTCTTTTGTCCTTGTAGTAAACAAAGACAGGAACACCAACACATAGGGCTTACACTCTACAAAAGGCCACCAACACTCAGAATCTGTGACTTTACCAAGAGGATGTGAGTCCCGAGATTCTCTTCCCAATAATGACTGTGCCAAAGTTGGCGATAATCCACCTATGTTACCCTGGGTCTTTGACCACTGTGCCCACCTTATAATTATAATGATGGGCACGATCTGGACCCCTGGGCCTGCTACTACCTCCAGGGATGGATATAGATGCCAGGACCCCCTTTCCACATGACTGGGGATCACGTGGCTGACTGGTAGGAGCAGCTTACCCATTCAGAAGAGCCAAATTTGGATCAACCCTAGGTATTCAGTTTGGCTTTTCCACTAGGAGGTTAAGATTTTGGGCCATTTGTCCAATTGCCATCTTCACTTGAGGAAAATTAATATTAAGCTATTTTGGGGAATGGATTCCCTGATAGC
>NW_011416493.1:0-500 GCF_000754665.1 Bison bison bison | reverse complement strand
CATGAACCACAGCACGCCAGGCCTCCCTGTCCATCACCAACTCCCGGAGTCCACCCAAACCCAAGTCCATTGAGTTGGTGATACCATCCAACCATCTCATCCTCTGTTGTACCCTTCTCCTCCTGCCCCCAATCTTTCCCAGCATCAGAGTCTTTTCCAACGAATCAGCTCTTCGCATCAGGTGGCCAAAGTACTGGAGTTTCAGCTTCAGCATCAGTCCTTCCAATGAACACCCAGGACTGATCTCCTTTAGGATGGACTGGTTGGATCTCCTTGCAATCCAAGGGACTCTCAAGAGTCTTCTCCAACACCACAGTTCAAAAGCATCAATTCTTCTGCGCTCAGCTTTCTTTATAGTCCAACTCTCACATCCATGCATGACCACTGGAAAAAACCATAGCCTTGACTAGACGAACCTTTGTTGGCAAAGTAATGTCTCTGCTTTTGAATATGCTATCTAGGTTGGTCATAACTTTCTTTCCAAGGACTAAGCGTCTTTT
>NW_011416492.1:0-503 GCF_000754665.1 Bison bison bison | reverse complement strand
TCGGAGGCTGTCCTCCCGCCCTAGAGGCAGGTGGATGTGCTGTGCGGGCGTTCCCCTCGTGCGTTTGGGCGTCCCTACGCACAGCCGCAGAGCAGGGGAACCGAGCCCCTGATCAGTGAGGCTCCGGGCAGTACTTTGGTCCCAGGTTTGGAGCCCAATGCCCGGAACGCGGGAGAGAAGAGGCCGGCTGCCGGCGGGTGCTTGCAAGCCTGTTACTGGGAAGGACCGAGTGAGCTTCCACACCGGCGGAGCTCCAGCTCTGCGCCCAGGCGCGATAGCACAGAGCCCCGGCCGAGAGGCTGCTCTGGGCTGGGCGAGCCTCCCCAAGCCCTGCCCAGCTTCTAGCGTTCGCGCCCGGGAAGGAGCAGGCTGCGGGAGTGTGGGAGACGTGACCGGTGCCTGACTGCTGCCTCAGCCTAGCTCTCGCCTTCCCTTCGGACCTAGGAGCCAGGCGTCCTTGCAGAGGGCTTAGGGGCTGGGGGTGTGCACACTGCCAAAGCCTC
>NW_011416491.1:0-525 GCF_000754665.1 Bison bison bison | reverse complement strand
TGGGCCATATAGGCTGAACTTTTGATCTCATGAAAAGGTGGTTGCCATTTCATCTTATGACTTCAATATTATGAAGGACTTTGACAAAGAAGCATCATTTTGACATGCCCAATTCTTATAAAAAAATAATGAAAGTGAAAGTGAAGTTGCTCAGTTGTGTCCGCCTCTTTGTGACCCCATGGCCATGGGATTCTCCAGGCAGGAATACTGGAGTGGGTTGCCATTTCCTTCTCCAGAGGATCTTCCTGACACAGAGATCGAACCCAGGTCTCCTGCACTGCAGGCAGACTCTTTACTATCTGAGCCATCAGGGGCTCTCAATCTGCTGTAATTAACCATTAATTTTCTTTTGCTATTACCTTTTGAAGAATGCATTTATATTCTAATCTAGGCACAGAATCCCTTAAGGGTGAGAATTTGAAAAGTTACAACTGAAAATAATGTCCTGAAGGCCGTGGCAAAATAAGGAAGGGGAGAGATGTTATGTCTATTATTAATAGATCTTCATTGCCAAGTGTTCTCACC
>NW_011416489.1:0-809 GCF_000754665.1 Bison bison bison | reverse complement strand
TACATATAAAATTTAAAGTAGTGATATGATGTACTTCTGCAAATAGGTATCATTTCTAATAGCAACAGATTTTAAGTAATTTGATATACTAGGAAGTCACAGTAACTATCCTACTTCTTTTTATAACATATATGTTATGAAATTTGGCCCCAATATACTTTCTGTTTCTTCTTTTACTACACATACTCTTCCAACATACAGTTTCTTATCTCTGTACATTTAATATCGTGGATGTGATCTAAAATTCTATCTCCACATCTCTCCCAAGCTAATTGGAAAGGAAAACTCATATTATCCTGCAAGGCCCTACATAATATCACTTCTGGCAAGTATTCTTCATGCACTTTCTACATTTCTTTAACCAGATTCAATTTTACTTCTCATCTATTTTTACCATATCATTTTGTAAATCCTCTAGTGCTTCCATGATCTTCTCTATTAGTAATTTCAGGTCTCTCGCCTGAAATTATCCATGAATCTCTTTTGGCAAGGACTTTGTTGAACAAACACTTGTTCATATTTGTGTCTTTTTAGCAAGTACTCATCTGAACATTTCAATTCAGAAAAATGTGAGGGAAGTTTGAGAGGGTCTGAGTAATAATTTTGAGAACTACTAGAATGTTCTTCAATATAATATTGGGACTTTTTATGGTTTGGATATATTTTTTCAATTTAGGAATTTATTAAAAATTGCTAAGAGATTTTTAAAACACTTTTAAACAATTTCTATTCCTAGCAACAGCATATGAAACTTCCAGTTGTTCCATACCTTACCAACACTTAGTATTTTCAAATTTATATATTTATAC
>NW_011416488.1:0-607 GCF_000754665.1 Bison bison bison | reverse complement strand
ATCTCTAATTCCTCTTTCATTTTTAATTGAAGTATAGCTGATTTACAAAGTTGTGTTAGTTTCAAGCATACAGCAAAGTGATTCAGTTATACATAAATAAACATCTTTTCCAGATTCTTTTCCTTATAGGTTTTTATGAAATATTGTGTATAGTTCCCTGTGCTATATAGTAGGTCCTTGTTGGTTATCTATTTTACATATAATACTATGTATATGTTATTACTCAATTCCTAACATATTCCTCCCTCCTCTTCCCCTTTGGTAACCATAAGTTTATTTCCTATGTCTGTGGGTCATTTTGTTTTGTATATAATTTCATTTGTGTCATTTGATTCCACATTCACACTTCTAGGCATATATTTAGTGAAAAATATAATTCAAAAAGATACATGCACCCTAATGTACACTGCAGTGCTTCCCTGGTGGCTCAGAGGTTAAAGCGTCTGCCTGCAAGGCGGGAGACCCGGGTTCAATCCCTGGGTTGGGAAGATCCCCTGGAGAAGGAAATGGCAACCCACTCCAGTATTCTTGCCTGGAGAATCCCATGGACGGAGGAGCCTGGTAGGTTACAGTCCACGGGGTCGCAAAGAGTCGGACACGACTGAGC
>NW_011416487.1:0-538 GCF_000754665.1 Bison bison bison | reverse complement strand
AATTCAGGATGCCTCTTGTGTTGGCCCAGGGAAATCCAATCTTCCATTCGAGTTGCGAAGGAAAGCTGGGGATTGCTCTCGAGTGACTGCAGGGCCAATAGACCTCATCTAGGCTTGTGTCCAGAATCCAGTATTCCTCTCCAGGGGCGAAAGGGATCTCGGGGTTGCATTGCAGACGCACCCGGGGAGACAGGCATGCATCTCGAGTGGAAGCAAAGAACCCCGCTCTGCTCTCGAGTCGCGACGGGTATCTCTTGGAGCTCACTGGGTGGACTAAAGGGAGTCAAGCCTCCTGAGGCGTTTGGAGAGAGGTCGAGAGATTGGTCTCTAGGCCATACAGGAGACGAAGGCCCTCAAGTCTCGATGACGGGGGAGGCTCGTGGTTGTTCTCGAGCGGCGGCCCCAGTGTGCGGTTTCTCACGAGGTACGACGGGGAGGTCAGTGAGTCTCTCGTGGGGGCCAAGGAAGTCGGGTCTCCATGCGAATGGCGAGGGGGAGCGCGTCATTGCTCTCAATTCATAGTAGGGGAATCTGGCCT
>NW_011416486.1:0-535 GCF_000754665.1 Bison bison bison | reverse complement strand
GTCATTGCTCTCGAGTCATGTAGGGGAACCTGGCCTCGAGACGTGTTGAAGAAGGTCTCTCGAGGTCTTTCTCGGGTTGAGGCAGGAAACCCTGGCTTCCCTCGACTTGTGCAGGTGACCTCAGGGGGCTTCTCATGGTGGCTCTGAGAAGTCAGGGAAACTGTAGGTGGGCGGGGGGGGCCTCTCGGGACTCCATGGGGTTTGTTGCATTGGAAGAGGGCCTCATCTCCAGTTGAGGCAGGAACCTCAGGGTTCCTCTGGTTTCAGACTCCGATTGCAGGGTCCCTGCAGACTGGGGACAGGAGAGTCAGGCCTCGTCTTGGGTTGAGGCATGGAACTCCGCTTGCCTCTCGAGGTGTCCCCGGGGAGAGAGGCCACTTGTCGAGCGGTATTTGGAACCTGGGGGTCTTTTCCGGACCATGCACGGGCGAGTCACTGCCCCTTCGTGTTGACTTCATTCACAGGGTGGAGTTCAGAGAGGTGTCCGGGCATCGGGTTCTTACCAAGAGGGGACCGGGAAATCGGGGTGCTTCGC
>NW_011416485.1:0-555 GCF_000754665.1 Bison bison bison | reverse complement strand
TAATGTAGATAGATAGATGATAGATAAAATGAATCCTGATCATTTATGGTTAACTTTATTTGAATCCTAACCAATCTGAAAATTCTTCATTATTATTTCGTTTTTTTTTTTTCTATTATTATTTCTTTGTTGGTATTCTCCCCCAAATTTTCTCCTACTGGTGAGGTACAGGAATTCTGCATAGACTCAACACATTTCTCATCTTCTCTGGTGAATTTACAAAACTGTTGAAAGACAGATTCAAGTTCTGTAAACCCCAAGAATTAACGCTAATGAAAGATCTTTGGACTGAAAAAAAGAAAAAGAAAATATCTTGCAAGGAATCACAGAAATGTAAGAAGAAATTAAACACGAAATCAAAGGGTAAACATATAAATGAATATGACTGCACATTGACCAATAATGACTGTACAGAACAATAATAATATCTTGCAGGGTTTTAAACATGCAGAATTAAAATATATGACAAAAAAATTTCAAAATGCAAGAAATCCACACTTTGAGCACTATGAGGGAAATGGGAAAGTAACAGTTTGCATCAAATGGTAATATATC
>NW_011416484.1:0-717 GCF_000754665.1 Bison bison bison | reverse complement strand
AAACCTACTTCAGTTCTCCCACCCACCAAGGGCAGGTCCAGACCTATTAACACTCCAGTTTTTCCCCCTAGTTCCTTCATCCTACCAAGTTTTGTGGTTCTATACATTCTTTTCCACTGGTCAGGTACTCCTGTCAGCTCTCAGCTGGTGTTCTGCAAGCACTTCTGTGTCTGAAGATGTATTCCTGATGTGTCCAAGGAGAGAGGTGTATTCCTCCTGCAACTACCACTCTGCCATCTTGTTCATCTCTAACTTTTTGACTATTAGAAATAAGACTGCTATGAACATTCATGTGCACGTCTTTGGGGAAACATTTTTTTTTTACACATAGTGAGGTGACCATGATTCCAAGACTTGAAGCAAGACAGCTCCAAGTGGAGAAAGGGCAAGTGTATTCAGTGCAGTCTCACAGCCTGAAGACAGCAGTGTCTGAATGGAAGCTAGAACAAAGGAGGTGGGATGGAAAAAGCTTCTGGGAGGTGGCCCAGAATTAAATGGTCTTGAAAGTGCTATAAGACCACCTCTCAAAGAGTCAGACATGACTGAGAGACTGAACTGAACTGTAGGAGGAAAGTGGGATGATTCTCATTTCCACAGACACTTCAATACAGCCTAATTATCATGGAGGTACTTTAGGCAAGATATTACAATCTAGATGATGGTGAAATGTGGGAGAGAACAGAATCAAAGCCTCTATACTGTGGCTGTGGGTCAAGG
>NW_011416483.1:0-521 GCF_000754665.1 Bison bison bison | reverse complement strand
ATGGTATCAGATGATGGGTGAGCAGTGGTTCAACAAAAGACCACAAGAATTGACGAAACACGAGTCCTGAAGGATAAGGTATACAGACTAACTGAGAGGCCAAGCAGGTAGGCCAAGGTAGGAGCAGGAAGTGGGAAATGGGACTTGAGGCACATTTGTTTCTTAGGCTCTGAGTGGAGCATTTTGGGGTTGCCAGACCAAGACTACATTAGTCAATTCAAACCAAAAAGAACAGGGGTCTGCTGGGTTCTGTGGGGATACGATCTAAGAAGTACAATGAGGGAAGGCCCTAGGAAGTGGGGGAGACTGTTTCTCAGAAGGGCCCTTGGGGGTGTCACACCAGGAATCTACATTTACTTGAATCTTTACAACTGTTATCTGAGGCATGTACCCGAGGGAGAGGCTAGAGTCAATGTTAAGGCCCCAGTGGCCACTGGCCACACACAATGGATATGGAGGCAGCAAGTACATGAGGCAGCTCAGCTAAACTCTCAGCAGCTCATTCTGTGATGCCTCAGCAT
>NW_011416482.1:0-527 GCF_000754665.1 Bison bison bison | reverse complement strand
AAGGGGTAGTGACTCGCCCGTGCATCGTCGGGAAAGACCCCCAGGTTCCAATACCGCTCGACAAGTGGCCTGTCTCCCCGGGAACACCTCGAGAGGCAAGCGGAGTTCCATGCCTCAACCCAAGTCGAGGCCTGACTCTCCTGTCCCAAGTCTGCAGGGACCTTGTGATCGGAGTCTGAAGTTAGAGGAACCCTGAGGTTCCTGCCTCAACTGGAGATGAGGCCCTCTTCCAATGCACCAAACCCAGTGGAGTGCCGAGAGGCCCCTCCCACCTCCAGTTTCCCTGACTTCTCAGAGCCACCATGAGAAGCCCCCTGAGGTCACCTGCACAAGTCGAGGGACACCAGGGTGTCCTGCCTCAACCCGAGAAAGACCTCGAGAGACCTTCTTCAACACGTCTCGATGCCAGATTCCCCTACTATGACTTGAGAGCAATGACGCGCTCCCCCTCGCCACTCGCATGGAGACCCGACTTCCCTGGCGCCAAAGGAGAGGCTCACTGAACTCACCGTCGTACCAAGGGAGAA
>NW_011416481.1:0-614 GCF_000754665.1 Bison bison bison | reverse complement strand
ATAGATCCACCCACGGTATAAGTGACAAGATAGATGCCCCGTTTGGGCACATCTATCTGTGCGTGCGCGCGCACACGCGTCATGCGCGATCGCCTGCGAGGCAGGGGGTGGGCGGGGCCGGGGCTCTGGCTGGAGTCGGTGCAAGCCCCGGGATTGCCTGAGGCAAGCCAAAGGAGCCCCAGATGGAGACGGGACTGCCGGTCGTCGGGTGTCCTGGAAGCCGAATGCGAATGCGGAGGGGCTCGCGGGCCGCGCGGAGGCAAGCCAGGTCTGCAGCGGGAGTCTGGGCCCCGGCCAGCCGCTCCCCGCGGCCCGGGAGGGGCTGGGGCTGCGGGGGGGATCCAAGAATCGGGACGCGCGGCGGGGGCTAAAGGACCTCTTCTGGTAGGCAAAAAGCCTCCAGCACCCGGGATTCCCAGGTGGTCTCCCATCCAAGATCCTAACCAGGCCCGACCCTGCTTAGCTTCCGAGATCAGACGAGATCGGGCGCCTTCAGGCTGATACGGCCTGAGACGGTGGCGGTTGGCTCGGGGCGCCCTAAGAGCCTTGCGCTTCGCCTCCCTTTCGCTCAGCCCTGCAGGTCGGGCCAACGGGCCGCACCTCTCGTCGCGGGG
>NW_011416480.1:0-502 GCF_000754665.1 Bison bison bison | reverse complement strand
GACACCCTCCATCAGCAACATGAGTATTAGCTTCACGGCTACATCCCAGCGGTTATGGAGCCCAAATAAGTTTGCTCTTTTTCAGCTTTGTATTATGTGGCATCTCTTCTGTGTTATGAAATGACTTCCTCCCTTTCTTCTCTTCAAACCTGTTTTTTCCAAGGTCTGCAGTGTAATTAACAGAACTCAGCATTTTTCAGATTGATATATTGATAAATATATATGTTAATGCAACTTAGCAAAAAAAAATACCGAGGGAGTAGATGTTAATCTGTGTTGAGGAACCATTCTTGAGTGGCCAGGCCATGGAACCTGTGAACTTCCATGTCAAGCACAGTAAACCAGAATTTAAACCAAGATTTCTATCTCGGAGCTGAGTCATCCCTGATTCTATAACATAATCACTGGCTCTCACTCTCCAGCTGGACATGCAAACAAGTCACAGTGTACTACTTTTTGTTATTATTATTGGTGGTGCTGCTGCAGCTGGTGGTTGGTAGTA
>NW_011416479.1:0-821 GCF_000754665.1 Bison bison bison | reverse complement strand
ATCTCAGGAGAAGTCCCACTTTAGGAATTGGAGTTCGAAACGGTACTTGGCACCCTTGATGCGACCCACAAAGTGCCCCGACATCCCGGTCTCCCTCGAGAGGAACACCGAAGTTTTCCGGCACCACTTCCTCTGAGCCCCTTCTACCGTCCTGACCTGGACAGGAGGGTCGATTCCTCTGCTTTGTCTGGAAGGGGTTTCCCGACCTTCCGGTCGCACCTCAGGATGAGGCCGGTCTCACGTCGACATTCCAGACGTGGCCTCGTGGGTGGTTCCACATTCCGAAGGACCCCGATTTCCCGGTCCCCTCTTGATAAGAACCCAATGCCCGGACACCTCTTCGAACTCCACCCTGTGAATGAAGTCAACACGAAGCGGTAGTGACTCGCCCGTGCATCGTCGGAAGAAACCCCAGGTTCCAAATACCGCTCGACAAGTGGCCTGTCTCCCCGGGAACACCTCGAGAGGCAAGCGGAGTTCCATGCCTCAACACAAGACGAGGCCTGACTCTCCATTCCCAAGTCTGCAGGGACCCTGGGATCGGAGTCTGAAATCAGAGGAACCCTGAGGTTCCTGCCTCAACTGGAGATGAGGCCCTCTTCCAATGCACCAAACCCAGTGGAGTCCCGAGAGGCCCCTCCCACCTCCAGTTTCCCTGACTTCTCAGAGCCACCATGAGAAGCCCCCTGAGGTCACCTGCACAAGTCGAGGGACCCCAGGGTGTCCTGCCTCAACCCGAGAAAGACCTCGAGAGACCTTCTTCAACACGTCTCGAGGCCAGATTCCCCTACCATGACTCGAGAGCAATGACGCGCTCCCCC
>NW_011416478.1:0-682 GCF_000754665.1 Bison bison bison | reverse complement strand
GGACACTCCTGTTCCAGAAAGAGGAGGGGAGATGGGAGTCAACAGTAGCAGTTCTGAAATCCCACGGGTTCTTGTTGGCAGTCCTTTGATTAGGATTTAAGGCCTGGAAACTTCCTAGGCTTCAGTCTCTGAATTTTTAATCCTGCCCTCTGACATGATTCCATTGCATGAAAGGTGGGTAGTATATGGTTACAGTGAAACAGTCTCCCTAGCCTGCTTCCTGCTTGTCGAAGGTGAAGTTCAGAGCTCTCTTATTTTGTACTATTGCTGGTCCTTTCAGTCCAAGCTGAACTTAAATATGTTATCTTAAAAACTTGGTGTGTCTCCTGATAATCTTACTGGTTTTCATGGTAAAGCACTCCACTCCAAAGCCACCATCACACATGTCTTCATAATAAGGCCTATTCTGTCTTGGTTTTCTGCTGAGATAGCTGAGGGATAACACCCTGAAACTTGGTACAAGTCTTATTGTGTGACTGAAATGTCTCTGAGTGACACCCCTGAACTCTTTGGAGGGCATTGGCCTGCCTAAATAATGCCATGAAGCATCCCCTTCCAGCTTTCTGAGGCTTAACAAAGAATTTTACACTCACTCATCTTTAGACCACGTTTATTAAAAATAAATAAATAAATAAGAATTGATGTATAGGTGTTATAAAATGTTATATTTAGACCACCTTAT
>NW_011416477.1:0-529 GCF_000754665.1 Bison bison bison | reverse complement strand
ATGAAGATTACATCATGAGAAATGCTGAGCTGGGAGAAGCACAAGCTGGAATCAAGATTCCCGGGAGAAATATCAATAACCTCAGATATGCAGATGATAACACCCTTATGGCAGAAAGTGAAGAGGAACTCAAAAGCCTCTTGATGAAAGTGAAAGTGGAGAGTGAAAAAGTTGGCTTAAAACTCAACATTCAGAAAACGAAGATCATGGCATCCGGTCCCATCACTTCATGGCAAATAGATGGGGAAACAGTGTCAGACTTTATTTTTGGGGCTCTAAAATCACTGCAGATGGTGACTGCAGCCATGAAATTAAAAGACGCTTACTCCTTGGAAGGAAAGTTATGACCAACCTAGATAGCATATTGAAAAGCAGAGACATTACTTTGCCAACAAAGGTCCGTCTAGTCAAGGCTATGATTTTTCCAGAGGTCATGTATGGATGTGAGAGTTGGACTGTAAGAAAGCTGAGTACCGAAGAACTGATGCTTTTGAACTGTGGTGTTGGAGAAGACTCTTGAGAGTCCCTT
>NW_011416476.1:0-624 GCF_000754665.1 Bison bison bison | reverse complement strand
AGAAAAAGATGTGCAAAACCACAAAGTTTTACTATATAGCACTGGGAAGTGTAGCCCTTTTGTCAATCTCTTGAAATACCTATAATGGAAAATAAACTGAAAAATAATATATGTGTATATGTATAACTGAATCACCTTGCTGTGCCCCTGGAACTTTGTAAGGCAACTATACATCAATAATATGTATATATATATTATTATTATTATTATTATTATACATTTATTTTCTTTATATAAATATAAAGAAAAATGATAAAGTGCATAGATCACATATGAGCAACTGTTTCAACCTCCTGTGAGAGACAGAAGGAGAATTTGGAGGTTTTAATGTTGCTAAAGTTACTTAGAAAAGAACATACAGGATGACATGGATGCCTCGAGAACGGAGACTGGAGAGTGGAAGGAGTAAAAATAGGAGCTGAAAAGGGATTCATCAGGGCTCCCCAATTCACTTCAAGGCTCCGAGAAATGAAGAGAGACTTCTTTTCAGGAATGGGCTAATCACCTGCTCTACACTAAAAGTTGACACCCCCTCCCAAATGCATATATTTAAATGTTTACCCACTCCATCCCCCAGGAGATGGTATTTGGGAGTTATGGCCTTTAGTAGGAGACACAGTGAAG
>NW_011416475.1:0-693 GCF_000754665.1 Bison bison bison | reverse complement strand
CCTGAGAAATGAATAATGCATAAGAATATAGAGAGAAAATTAGTAAAACTTTTTCAGGAGGGTTGGCTGTGGCGACCAACCGGGAGAAGTAAGGAAGTAGTCAGAGGAAAACATGACTCAAAGGAATTGTGTGTGCATGTGTGTGTTAAATTTGTTTTAAACATGAGAGAATTCTTGAAATGCCATTGGGAGGGAGCATGCAGAGAGGAGAGAATAATCAATGTAGCAAGTCCCTGATGAGAGAGCTGTGGGGGTATGGGATGCAGGGTAGATAGAAAAATTAACTGTTGGCAGGATGAAGAACATATTTATAATAAACAGAAACAGAAAAAAAAAGAAGTGCAAATAGAAGTAATTTTTGTTTGGTAGATTTAACATAAATGGTTAATGGAAACAATATATTGGCAGAAAATGAAAGAAACGATTAAGCCTATTAGAATTTCTGTTCATTGAAGGGAATGAAAAATGGCCCTACATAAGGGTGGTTCAGATGAGAAACACAACTAAAAATGAGCTAGGCAGGACTCAGTAAAATTTTAGAAACTGTGTGACCATATAAACTAATGGTTGAAAACGTGGGCTTTGAAATCAGCAAAACAAGGTTCTGTATCCCAGTTTCATTATTTAATGACTTCACGATCTTGTGCAGTTTGCCTGACCTTCATAAAACTCCAATTCCTAATACCTTCAGTG
>NW_011416474.1:0-638 GCF_000754665.1 Bison bison bison | reverse complement strand
TGCTTTGAATATATCCTCTGTAGTAAGATGAAATGAAGTTCAGGGCTAGTTCATTAAAGTCAATACAATTATACTCGTTTGTAGTGAGAGACCATTCATCAAGTAATTTCTGAAACACATTTCTTCTGAGAATTTATACGGAATACACATTTAGCTGGTTTCTCTAAATAAAAACAGGGGAGTAAACCCTCAGAGGGTTTCATTTCACTTTGCTAGAGTTTCTTTCCCAAGTTTATAAGCTGAGTGTATACATAAATAAATCCAAGAAAAAACTTCACCGATGTGGTCTGTGGTGTTTCATCTGTGGAAGTCCTCAACCCTTATATGCTGAATGTATTTGAGATGGAGGATTAGTTTTAGTATGCTGAAGAAAAAACTTGAGAAGTTGACTTCATGGATAAACAAAACTTCCTGGATAGTTAATCTTTTGACATATCTTTCTTCAACCCTTTGCCAAAAATTTCAGAATCTGCACACATGACAACATGAAAAACTTTCTCTGTGGACAAACACATACAGGTTTGTCCAAAGATTTAATCTACACTTAAATTGTGTTCGTTAGTTGTCATGGTCTGACTGTTGTACACTTGTTTTGTTGTTGTTGTTTGTATCTTCCTAAAAATTGTATACTGATGCCC
>NW_011416473.1:0-780 GCF_000754665.1 Bison bison bison | reverse complement strand
TTAAAATGTCAGGATAGCATGTAGAAAGTTGTGGAATACATTACTTGTTTTTCAGCCTATGCATAAGAAATAAACCGCTTTCTTTTGAGTGCTTCAAAAGTGGCTCGATGGGTGCTTTCAGAGTACTCTTTTCTAGAACAAGTTATTCAGCAGACATCGATATTGTCCCTGCCAAATGCCTGGTCCTGTGCGAAAGGGTGTATATGATGAATAAAGCAGCTGAATTTCCTGCATTCCTCGGACTTTTGTTTAGATGGGAGACTGATGAAAAATGTAAACAGATGTATCAAGTCCTTGCAGATTATGCTGATGTGTGAAGAGAGGTTGGGGTGAGCGGGGTGGGGCGGGAGCAGGTGGGTGGGGTGGGGGCAGGCGGCCTCTGGGGAGAAAACTTTCAGGGGTGGCCTGAAGGGGTCCAGGGCCTGGCTAGTAGAGGGCCCAAAGCTGCCCCGTGTGGTGTGAGCAGAGAGGGAGCTGGGACGTGTCCGGCAGTTTGAGTAGGTAAGGAATTCAGATTTTATTCGAGGTGCATGAAGCCGACGAAGGGTTTCAACCTGGGGAATGACATTTGATTTATGTTTAAATAATTGTAGCTAATGTTTACAGAATGGCCTCTGTGTCCGGTTCTGTCCCGCCTGCCTTACGGATCTTAACCTATTTACTTTGCGCAATAAACCCGGTAGGGACTTACCGTCAGCACCGTTTATGGATGAAAAGGGAAGCCGTGGAGGCACAGGGAAGCCAGGTAACCTGGTTCAGGCTCCACAGCTAGCAAGTGGT
>NW_011416472.1:0-509 GCF_000754665.1 Bison bison bison | reverse complement strand
TTGATCTATAGATTTATGTACTTTACCATTGAGACAGTCAGTCCCTTTAATTATTATGGGCTTTCTCATGGCTCAGGCAGTAAAAGAATCTGCCTGCCATGCAGGAGACCTGGGTTCGATCCCTGGGTTGGTAAGATCCTTTGGTGAAGAGAATAGTTACCCACTCCAGTATTCTTGCCTGGAGAATTCCATGGACAGAGGAGCCTGGAGAGCTACAGTCCATGGGGTACAAAGAGTCAGACATGGCTGAGCAATGAACACATTCACTTTCCACTTGAATTCTTGCTTCGATAATTTTTTTTTCTTGGTATTCCTCCTTCTGTGATTTGTATTATTCTAGGTTTGAACTTTTTGAATTTTATTTCTTTCTAAGTTCTCAATTTCTATATCTTGTCTTCATCTTCATCCACCTCAGCCCATCTTTCCATTTACTATATTTTTATAGGCAAATCTCCTCAAATGTATTGTCCAAATATCCTACTAAGTTTTTAATTTTAGTAATCATAACT
>NW_011416471.1:0-776 GCF_000754665.1 Bison bison bison | reverse complement strand
AGAGGAAGTGGTGCCGGAAAACCTCGGGGTTCCTCTCCAGGGAGACCGGGTTACCTGGAAACTTGGTGGGGCCCATCAAGGGTGCCAAGGACCGTTTCGACCTCCAATTCCTAACGTGGGACTTCTCCTGAGACGCTGTAGCGGGACAGGGCTTCATCTTGCGATGACGGGGGAACCACGTGGTTTATCTCGAGTTGCGGCGGGACTCTCCAGTTACGACGGGGAATTCAGGATGCCCCTTGTGTTGGCCCAGGGAAGTCCAATCTTCCATTCGAGTTGCGAAGGAAAGCTGGGGATTGCTCTCGAGTGACTGCAGGGCCAATAGACCTCATCTAGGCTTGTGTCCAGAAGCCAATGTTCCTCTCCAGGGGCGACCGGGATCTCGGGGTTGCATTCCAGACGCACCCGGGGAGACAGGCATTCATCTCGAGTGGAAGCAAAGAACCCCGCTCTGCTCTCGAGTCGCCACGGGTATCTCTTGAAGCTCACTGGGGGGACTAAAGGGAGTCAAGCCTCCTGAGGCGTTTGGAGAGAGGTCGCGAGGTTGGCCTCTAGGCCATGCAGGAGGCGAAGGGCCTCATCTCCGCGATGACGGGGGAGTCTCGGGGTGGTTCTCGAGCGGCGGCCCCAGGGTGCGGTTTCTCACGAGGTACGTCGGGGAGGTCAATGAGCCTCTCGTGGGGCGCCAGGGATGTCGGGTCTCCATGCGAGTGGCGAGGGGGAGCGCGTCATTGCTCTCGAGTCAGTGGTAGGGGAATCGTGGCCTCGAGACGTGT
>NW_011416470.1:0-866 GCF_000754665.1 Bison bison bison | reverse complement strand
TGGTTCTTTTCATATGCAATTCCAAACCAGGAGCTCCTTCCCAAAGCCTGCCTGGCCGCCAGCCCCCACCCCCCACTCCCCACGAAAAAAAACGGACTCAAAGAAATCTTTTCCTATCTCAGGCGGAAAACTAGGAAGATGTCTTGTCTTGTCTGTCTGGATTGATGTATGTGTCAGTGTGAGCCTTGTGATTTTTGATAATAGTGCTCAAGTTCTGAGTTCTTATTTCAATGGTCTCAAGACAAGGCAGCCCTTGCCAACCAAACTGCTTCCAATACAAGAAAACATTGACCTCAGTGAATGTCAGAGTCCCGTGAACTGGGAACTAGTCAATATTAAATATCTAGTAGTTTTGGTTTTGCTCCTCTACTGTAGGCATGTCTAAGAGTCATCCACATTAAGCACAAAATGTTCATAGGGGCCTCGGTTTGTTCTAAGGTAAAAATTGCTATATCGTTATATCTGTCACAAGCTTGTCAACAAGAAAGTAGCTCGAAAAGAACAGGGAAGAAAACGAAAAATTAAATGTGATATGAGCTTTTAGATAAACTATGAACACTAATTACACTCTACAATATCTGCCTATGAGAGTCTTGATTGAAGGCAGAGGAGAAGGGGACGACAGAGGATAAGATGGTTGGATGGCATCACTGATTCGATGGACATGAGTTTGAGCAAGCCCCTGGAGCTGGTGATGGACACGGAAGCCCAGCGTCCTGCAGGCCACGGGGTCCCAAAGAGTCAGACACGACTGAGCCACTGAACGGAACTGAACTTACAATCGTTTCTCCAGGTGTTTTGGTTACCCGAGTTTCTATCCTGTGCTAAACTAAGTGACGACAGTGTACTGAAGAGCTGGGTCATTT
>NW_011416469.1:0-506 GCF_000754665.1 Bison bison bison | reverse complement strand
AAACTGGAGGTGGGAGGGGCCTCTCGGGACTCCACGGGGTTTGGTGCATTGGAAGAGGGCCTCATCTCCAGTTGAGGCAGGAACCGCAGGGTACCTCCGATTTCAGACTCCGATCGCAGGGTCCCTGCAGACTGGGGACAGGAGAGTCAGGCCTCGTCTTGGGTTGAGGCATGGAACTCCGCTTGCCTCTGGAATTGTCCCCGGAAAGAGAGGCCGCTTGTCGAGCTGTATTTGGAACCTGGGTTTTTTTCCGAAGGATACACGGAAAAACTGCCCCTTCGTGTTGACTTCATTCACAGGGTGGAGTTCGGAGAGGTGTCCGGGCATCGGGTTCTTATCAAGAGGGGACCGGGAAATCGGGGTCCTACGGAATGTGGAACCACCCACGAGGCCACGTCTGGAATGTCTTCGTGAGACCGGCCTCATCCTGAGGTGCGACCGGAAGGTCGGGAACCCCTTCCAGACAAAGCAGGGGAGTCGACCCTCCTGTCCAGATCAGAAGGGGA
>NW_011416468.1:0-608 GCF_000754665.1 Bison bison bison | reverse complement strand
GGTTAGAATGTAAGCCTACATCTTCTGGTGGTATTTCTGCCAAGATACAAGAATCTGCCTGAGATTGTGGTCAAACACAAAGAGAAAAACAGTCAAACTGGAGAACTGAAGTACCGAATACAGCTGTCCTGGAGGCCAGATACTCTTGGATTTTTTAATGCCATGAAACAATAAACTCTTTCCTTTCCTTACAGTGCCATTTGTTAGCTTTTCTTACTTGCAAACAAAATTCTTGACCACAGCAATGGTCTGTCAGGATTTCTATGCCCCTCAGCTAGCTGTGTATCTATTTCACAGTGACTGAGATGGCAGAGGCCATTGCTCACTCTAAGTGGGAAAAAGATACCTTATCTATTCCCTCTATAATTCTCCATCACTTATAGGAAAAATCTAAGAAGTAGCCAGGTGGCCAGCCTAGGCCTTTGGGGCTAATTCCAATTCTGCTACCACAACTATGCAAGAACACAAAATTGCTCATAGTTGTCTTCCTTTTTTAACATTTCATGTTGTTTCAGGCCTTTTTCATTTTACTAATGCTGTTATTTGGGCCAAATATCCTTATTCCACTCACCCCCTCATCTCTCACTTCCCCATACACATGTATTCTT
>NW_011416467.1:0-595 GCF_000754665.1 Bison bison bison | reverse complement strand
AGGCAGATATTTTCGAGTGTAATTAGTGTTCATAGTTTATCTAAAAGTCATATCACATTTAATTTTCGTTTTGTTCCTGTTCTTTCAGGTACTTTCTTGTTGACAAGCTTGTGACAGATATAACGATATAGTAATTTTACCTTAGACAAACCGAGGCACTATGAACATTTTGTGCTTCATGTTGATGACTCTTAGACATGTCTACAGTAGAGGAGCAAAAACAAAACTACTAGATATTTAATATTGACTAGTTCCCAGTTCACGGGACTCTGACATTCCCTGAGGTCAAAGTTTTCTTGTATTGGAAGCAGTTGGGTTTGCCAAGGGCTGCCTTGTCTTGAGACCATTGAAATAAGAACTCAGAACTTGAGCACTATTATCAAAAATCACAAGGCTCACACTGACACAGACATCAATCCAGACAGACAAGACAAGACATCTTCCAGTTTTCCGCCTGAGATGGAAAAGATTTCTTTGAGCCGTTTTTTTCTGGGGAGTGGGGGGTGGGGCTGGCGGCCAGGCAGGCTTTGGGAAGGAGCTCCTGGTTTGGAATTGCATATGAAAAGAACCAGCTTTCCGGGTTCCAAGGAATCAA
>NW_011416466.1:0-726 GCF_000754665.1 Bison bison bison | reverse complement strand
CAGTGGGATTGCTGGATCATAAGGCAGTTCTATTTCCAGTTTTTTAAGGAATCTCCACACTGTTCTCCATAGTGGCTGTACTAGTTTGCATTCCCACCAACAGTGTAAGAGGGTTCCCTTTCCTCCACACCCTCTCCAACATTTATTATTTGTAGACTTTTGGATCGCAGCCATTCTGACTGGTGTGAAATGGTACCTCATAGCTGTCTTGATTTGCATTTCTCTGATAATGAGTGATGTTGAGCATCTTTTCATGTGTTTGTTAGCCATCTGTATGTCTTCTTTGGAGAATATCTATTTAGTTCTTTGGCCCTATTTTTTGATTGGGTCTATTTATTTTTCTGGAGTTGAGCTGGAGGAGTTGCTTGTATATTTTTGAGATTAGTTGTTTTTCAGTTGCTTCATTTGCTATTATTTTCTCCCATTCTGAAGGCTGTCTTTTCACCTTGCTGATAGTTCCTTTGATGTGCAGAAGCTTTTAAGGTTAATTAGGTCCCATTACTATTCAACATAGTTTTGGAAGTTTTGGCCACAGCAATCAGAGCAGAAAAAGAAATAAAAGGAATCCAAATTGGAAAAGAAGAAGTAAAACTCTCACTATTTGCAGATGACATGATCCTCTACATAGAAAACCCTAAAGACTCCACCAGAAAATTACTAGAAATAATCAATGACTGTAGTAAAGTTGCAGGATATAAAATCAACACACAGAAATCCCTTGCATTC
>NW_011416465.1:0-652 GCF_000754665.1 Bison bison bison | reverse complement strand
TTCCCTAACCAGGAAACCTTGACAAGCCACCTGTACAAACCCACACACAGTGAGGAAACGCCACAATAAAGAGAACTCCACAAACTGCCAGAATACATAAAGGACACCCCAAACTCAGCAATTTAAACAAGATGAAGAGACAGAGGAATACTCAGCAGATAAAGGAACAGGATAAATGCCCACCAAACCAAACAAAAGAGGAAGAGATAGGGAATCTACCTGATAAAGAATTCCGAATAATGATAGTGAAATTGATCCAAAATCTTGAAACTAAAATGGAATCACAGATAAATAGCCTGGAGACAAGGATTGAGAAGATGCTAGAAAGGTTTAACAAGGACCTAGAAGAAATAAAAAAGAGTCAATATATAGTGAATAATGCAGTAAATGAAATTAAAAACACTCTGGAGGCAACAAATAGTAGAATAACAGAGGCAGAAGATAGGATTAGTGAATTAGAAGATAGAATGGTAGAAATAAATGAATCAGAGAGGATAAAGAAAAACGAATTAAAAGAAATGAGGACAATCTCAGAGACCTCCAGGACAATATTAAACGCTACAACATTCGAATCATAGGGGTTCCAGAAGAAGAAGACAAACAGAAAGACCATGAGAAAATACTTGAGGAGATAATAGTTGAAAACTTCCCT
>NW_011416464.1:0-691 GCF_000754665.1 Bison bison bison | reverse complement strand
TCTCGGGGGTCGCCGTGGCGGCTGGGAACGCCCATTGCGTGCGCTCCTGGGTCCCCAAGGATCGGGCATCCGGTGGGCGCGGCGGAGGGGTGCGGACCACAGGTCAGGGAACTGGGACTGCGTGGAGCAGGGAACCACGCAGTCCGCCCTCTGTTGGCACAACCTGGCGGTCGCAGCAAGGCCTCGCCTTTGGGCTCAAGGCCTTTACCGCTCCACCCCTTTGCTGAAAGGTCAGAGCTGCGCGGTTTTCCCAAGCAGCCTAGTGTCCGCTGCAAGTCCAAGGGCCAGAACCCTGAACTCTGGCCGGCTGGCCCAGCCCTGCTTCTGGCACTTTGGAGGCCAGCGGGCCCTTGACCACCTGCTGGGATGGGAAAGGGAAGGGTCCACGAATTGACACCCTAGAAACTTAGTAGGGTGCATGGGTTTCAAAACCCGGTGGCCGCCCAGGCAGAAAACAAGGGAGGAGGGCACCCTGCTGCCCTTTCATGGCAGCATCTGTGGCTGTCCTGCTGAGGGGGCCTTTCCATGGGGACCGTGTGCAGTACAAGTTTGGTGTTTTGGAACCGAATAATTAGAACGTGTAAAAATTGTAAATGATGTGGTGGTTTGATTCAAACAAAACAAAACAAAACAAAATACCAAGCTCCAAGTTTTTGCAAATTTAGGTCTTAATATTGAAGGCCTGTTTTCC
>NW_011416463.1:0-631 GCF_000754665.1 Bison bison bison | reverse complement strand
CGAAGTCGTTTCAGTCGTGTCCGAGTCTGTGTGACCCCATGGACGGCAGCCACCAGGCCCGCAGTCCCTGGGGTTCTCTAGGCAAGAACACTGGAGTGGGTTGCCATGTCCTCCTCCAATGCATGAAAGTGAAATGTGAAAGTGAAGTCGTTCAGTCGTGTCCGACTCTGAGCGACCCCATGGACTGCAGCCTACCAGGCTCTTCCGTCCATGAGATTTTCCAGGCAAGAGTACTGGAGTGGGGTGCCACTGCCTTCTCCCATATCTATTCACAAGCCTGCCTAAATCATTGACTTCTAGCCACCTTTGGGATGCCAATGACCACCCAGCCTTACCAGGCCACAGAGGAGAGAAAACACTTACCACAGGAGGTCCGGGTAAGGAACAAGGAACTAACAAGCTCCCACCAGCTAGGATTTTGCAGAGGTCAACAAGAGGTCAGCAAGAGATGGGAGACTGCAGTCCAAAGGTCCTAGCAACTTCCAGCGAGCAGCAAAGACCCAGCATAGTCAAAACGAATTCAATGTTACCAAAAACAAATAAATAAACGGACAGAAGTTCTTTGAACACATGACTGAGATTAGGGGTGAGGCAGTACATGGATGTGCCAGGATACTCTTAAAGTACGAGA
>NW_011416462.1:0-545 GCF_000754665.1 Bison bison bison | reverse complement strand
GGGAGATGACAGCAGATGAAAACATGGATCCTCTCAAAGCTATAGAGACTGTGCTAAATGTTGATCCTCTATTAGAAGATTTAAGCAAAAATATTAGCAACAAACTATAAGATTCATAATAAATTTATAAATAGAATATATGACAATGATAGCACCAAAGACAAGAAAAGAAAGTGGAAGAAAAGTATAGTGACTGACACTGCATGTTGTGACATAATATCATTTCAAGGTAAAATGTAACTGAAGATTAATAATTCAACATTGGGCTTTCCCAGTGGTTCAGTGGTGAAGACTCCACCTGACAATGCAGGAGACGTGGGTTCAATCCATTGTCTAGGAAAATCCCACATACCAGGGAGCCACTAAGCCTGTGCACCACAACTAGTGAGCCTGTACTCTAGAGCCCAGGGGCCACGACTACTGAAGCTTGTGCACCATAGAGCCTGTGCACTACAGCAAGAGAGGCCACCGCAATGAGAAACTCATGCCTGCAACTAGAGAGTAGTCTCTGATCTCCACAACTAGAGAAAAGCCCATGCAGCAAG
>NW_011416461.1:0-656 GCF_000754665.1 Bison bison bison | reverse complement strand
TGATTATGGGGACTGAGATATGCCACACTCTGCCATCTGCAAGCTGGAGCGCAAGGGAATTCAGTAGTATATCTCTGTGTCCAGAGATCCTGGCTAAAGCCTTGAGAACCAATAATACACTGGCATTAAGTCCTGGAGTTTGAAAGCCTGAGAAACAAGAACTCCAGTGTCCAAGGGCAGGAGAAGATAGACGTCGCAGCTCAAGAAGGAAGAGAATTCACCCTCTCTTGACGTTTTTGTTTCTATTTGGTCTTTCAACAGACTGGATGAATGCAGCCCTCATTGGTTACAGCAAATCTTTTTACTCAGTCTGTATGATTCAAACGCTAAACTCTTCTTGGAAGGAAGCCCCATTATTCCAGGTCCCTTTTGAAATATACCTGGTCTCACCTTCTTTCAGGGGCTGTGGTTGTGTTTACTGACTCAGGCCTAAAACTGGATGAAAGACCTTAAGTCTTTTATGTTGACTCAAGTCAGGTCTCTGTTGGCCAGGTGTAGGTTTTGTATTAATGTTACATAAAGCAAGCAGAACCTTAGTAAAACTACCCATTTATCTCAGTTCTTCACTGATGAGCCTATACCCAAGATCCTTGGTGGTCAAACCATTTTGAAAATCACCCTGGCTCCACTGTCCATCATGTCATCTTGCCTATTTT
>NW_011416460.1:0-523 GCF_000754665.1 Bison bison bison | reverse complement strand
AGAGCAGAAAAAGAAATAAAAGGAATCCAAATTGGAAAAGAAGAAGTAAAACTCTCACTATTTGCAGATGACATGATCCTTTACATAGAAAACCCTAAAGACTCCACCAGAAAATTACTAGAACTAATCAATGACTACAGTAAAGTTGCAGGATATTAAATCAACACACAGAAATCCCTTGCATTCCTACACACTAATAATGAGAAAAACAGAAAGAGAAATTAAGGAAACAATTCCATTCACCATTGCAACGGAAAGAATTAAATACTTAGGAATATATCTACCTAAAGAAACTAAAGACCTATATATAGAAAACTATAAAACACTGGTGAAAGAAATCAAAAGAGGACACTAATAGATGGAGAAATATACCATGTTCATGGATTGGAAGAATCAATATAGTGAAAATGAGTATACTACCCAAAGCAATTTATAGATTCAACGCAATCCCTATCAAGCTACCAACAGTATTCTTCACAGAGCTAGAACAAATAATTTCACAATTTGTATGGAAATACAAAAA
>NW_011416459.1:0-670 GCF_000754665.1 Bison bison bison | reverse complement strand
GCTTGCCTCTCGAGGTGTTCCCGGGGAGACAGGCCACTTGTCGAGCGGTATTTGGAACCTGGGGGATTTTTCCCGACGATGCACGGGCGAGTCACTACCCCTTCGTGTTGACTTCATTCACAGGGTGGAGTTCGAAGAGGTGTCCGGGCATCGGGTTCTTATCAAGAGGGGACCGGGAAATCGGGGTCCTTCGGAATGTGGAACCACCCACGAGGCCACGTCTGGAATGTCGTCGTGAGACCGGCCTCATCCTGAGGTGCGACCGGAAGGTCGGGAACCCGTTCCAGACAAAGCAGAGGAGTCGACCATCCTGTCCAGATCAGGAGGGTAGAGGAGGCTTAGAGGAAGTGGTGCCGGAAAACTTCGGTGTTCCTCTCGAGGAAGACCGGGATGTCGAGGCACTTTGTGGGTCGCATCAAGGGTGAAAAGTACCGTTTCGAATTCCAATTCCTGAAGTGGGACTTCTCCTGAGATGCTGTAGCGGCACAGGGCTACATCTTGCGATGACGGGGGAACCACGTGGTTTTACTCGAGGTGTAGCAGGATTCTCGAATTACGACGGGGAATTCAGGATGCCTCTTGTGTTGGCCCAGGGAAGTCCAATCTTCCATTCGAGTTGCGAAGGAAAGCTGGGGATTGCTCTCGAGTGACTGCAGGGCCAATAGACCTC
>NW_011416458.1:0-728 GCF_000754665.1 Bison bison bison | reverse complement strand
TATGGGATCGCAAAGAGTTGGATAATGACTGAGAATGTTTTAAAAGAACTGAGAAAATGAGGAATGTCTCAGATGGGAAGTGAGGAGAGTGTTTGAAGAAGAATCCAGTTGATGCTCTATTAAATGTTGCTTGGCATTCAGATAGGAGAATCATCATTTCTTCACTTCCCTCATGAGGGAGAATCATATAAAATGCATAACAAAGCACTTGGGAAATTATAAATCACTGTACTAGTGCAAAGTGGCATTAATAATTGGCCGCCTACAATGCCTTTAGCCTGTATCAACAGGCTCCCATAAACTCTGCCCTTGTGACAAACATCACAGACCAAAGCCCAGAAATGAAATTCTCCAGGAAGCTTTAAACAAATGACACAATTAGAAAGTCCCAAGTCCAATGTAAACAGTTGGCTATTTCAGTTACAGAAGAATGGTTGAAACAAATGTCCCTCCAAGGAAGTCAGAGGTTGCTTATCGAGACATCAGAACTGTCAGAACAATTTAGAGAGAAAGACATCCTTCAAAGGACACACACCCCATGACAGCCATTGGCATCAAACTAGAATCTCATGGCTCCATCTGCACCAAGGCCAGACAAACTCCACAAGCACACAGATCACAGTGATGGATCATGTGATATGGACAGCAGGTTTTAAAGTGATTTTAAGCACAGATGTTTCCAAAATTGGGTGATGCTTTGTTGTGTGAATTTCGAGAGGCAGTGGGAC
>NW_011416457.1:0-510 GCF_000754665.1 Bison bison bison | reverse complement strand
GTCCATCACCAACTCCAGGGGCTTGCTCAACTCATGTCCATCGAATCAGTGATGCCATCCAACCCATCTTAGCCTCTGTCGTCCCCTTCTCCTCTGCCTTCAATCAAGACTCTCATAGGCAGATATTTTCGAGTGTAATTCGTGTTCATAGTTTATCTAAAAGCTCATATCACATTTAATTTTTCGTTTTGTTCCTGTTCTTTCGAGGTACTTTCTTGTTGACAAGCTTGTGACAGATATAACGATATAGCAATTTTTACCTTAGAACAACCCGAGGCACTATGAACATTTTGTGCTTCATGTTGATGACTCTTAGACATGTCTACAGTAGAGGAGCAGAAACAAAACTACTAGATATTTAATATTGACTAGTTCCCAGTTCACGGGACTCTGACATTCCCTGAGGTCAAAGTTTTCTTGTATTGGAAGCAGTTCGGGTTTGCCCAAGGGCTGCCTTGTCTTGAGACCATTGAAATAAGAACTCAGAACTTGAGCACTATTATCAAAAAA
>NW_011416456.1:0-706 GCF_000754665.1 Bison bison bison | reverse complement strand
GATTTCCCGGTCCCCTCTTGATAAGAACCCGATGCCCGGACACCTCTCCGAACTCCACCCTGTGAATGAAGTCAACACGAAGGGGCAGTTTTCCGTGCATCGTTCGGAAAAAACCCCAGGTTCCAAATACAGCTCGACAAGCGGCCTCTCTCCACAGCGACATCGCGAGAGGCAAGCGGAGTTCCATGCCTCAACCCAAGACGAGGCCTGACTCTCCTATCCCCAGTCTGCAGGGACCCTGGGATCAGAGTCTGAAATCAGAGGTACCCTGCGGTTCCTGCCTCAACTGGAGATGAGGCCCTCTTCCAATGCACCAAGCCCCGTGGTGTCCCGAGAGGCCCCTCCCACCTCGAGTTTCCCTGGCTTCTCAGAGCCACCATGAGAAGCCCCCTGAGGTCACCTGCACAAGTCGAGGGAACCCCGGGTTTCCGGCCTCAACCCGGGAAAGACCTCGAGAGACCTTCTTCAACGCGTCTCGAGGCCAGATTCCCCTACCATGGCTCGGGAGCAATGACGCGCTCCCCCTGGCCACTCGCATGGAGACCCGACTTCCCTGGCGCCCCACGAGAGGCTCACTGACCTCGCCGTCGTACCTCGTGAGAAACCGCACACTGGGGCCGCCGCTCGAGAACAACCCCGAGACTTCCCCCGTCATCGAGAGATGAGGGCCTTCGTCTCCTGCATGGCCTAGAGACCAATCTCGCGA
>NW_011416455.1:0-623 GCF_000754665.1 Bison bison bison | reverse complement strand
CCCTCCTTGGCTCACAATAATGAATTCCTGGCAGGTGCTTTGCACAATGTGACCATGACCTTTAACCCTGCTCTGTCTACCAGGTGATTAGGCCAATGACCCAAGCAGCTAATCAGAAGCTTGTCTCTAAGAACTGAAATTTAGGGTTGAAGAAGGAGTCATGTCTGTTTGGCTAATGCCAATTGGTAAAATGAAGGAAATGTGGGCCACTTTTTGTTTTTTAATTATGTGGGCTTGGAAGTGAAGAAAACTGGTCCACAGAGAAGGAGAGAAATAAGAAAGATGCATAGAAACTGTCAAGCCTCACTGTAAACTCCAGCACTGTACTCTTGCCCTTGGATTTCAAAAGACACTCCTCTCTTCTCATATAAAATGTCCCCATTTAATCTGACTGACAAAGTGTAAGATCTTTTCGTTTGCTGTAATTCCTAATATACAGGGTATAACCACACTGAAAAAAACAAAGCTTAGGGATTCCATCTTGGCAAGAACACTTCTTATGCTCACTCAGATATCTGCCCTTTTGAATCTATAGCTTAGCTTCAAAAAGATTTTCTTTACCTTCCTTTCTCAAAATTGTCTTTTCTCTTATGTGAAAAAGTTGAGACTTGCTTGCCCTCTGT
>NW_011416454.1:0-546 GCF_000754665.1 Bison bison bison | reverse complement strand
CTATGGCTAGATAGATACTGCCTTCCAACACTAGGTGGTCTGAGCTGTTGCTGAGATGATGAAATCAGCAGTGATGGCTAAACCCACTGCAGAGGAACAAACAAGAGCAGAATTTTAAAACCACTCTTAGTGACCTTCCACTGCTGTGTCTGGCTGACCTCTACTCTCAGCTATTGAGACACCCAATTTCAAGGTTTCTTATTTTTGTGTGTGTTCATTTCTCAGATGAGCTGCCCTCTAACCTCTTTACAGTTGATTTTAGAGAAGTATCTTATGGCTCAGGCTCCATCTATTTTTTTTTTTCAGGAACAAGAATCTAAAACATGGTTTATCTCCAAACAGAAAGTTATTGTGGGATAGAATTCAAGGTCTATGTATGTGAGTAGTAAATAAAAAAAAAAAAGAAAAAAACAACAAAAAATTAAAAGTAGACATTTTGGGGAGTTTCCTGGCTGTCCAGTGGCTAGGACTCTGCCCTTCCACTGCAGAGGGCACTGGTTCAATCCCTGATCAGGACACTAAGATCCCATAAGCAGCATGGCATGG
>NW_011416453.1:0-844 GCF_000754665.1 Bison bison bison | reverse complement strand
TCTCCATGCGAATGGCGACGGGGAGCGCGTCATTGCTCTCAAGTCATAGTAGGGGAATCTGGCCTCGAGACGTGTTGAAGAAGGTCTCTCGAGGTCTTTCTCGGGTTGAGGCAGGACACCCTGGGGTCCCTCGACTTGTGCAGGTGACCTCAGGGTGCTGCTCATGGTGGCTCTGAAAAGTCAGGGAAACTGGAGGTGGGAGGGTCCTCTCAGCACTCCACTGGGTTTGGTGCATTGGAAGAGGGCCTCATCTCCAGTTGAGGCAGGAACTTCAGGGTTCCTCTGATTTCAGACTCCGATCCCAGGGTCCCTGCAGACTTGGGAAAGGAGAGTCAGGCCTCGTCTTGTGTTGAGGCATGGATTCCGCTTGCCTCTCGATGTGTTCCCGGGGAGACAGGCCACTTGTCGAGCGGTATTTGGAACCTGGGGTATTTTCCCGACGATGCACGGGCGAGTCACTACCCCTTCGTGTTGACTTCATTCACAGGGTGGAGTTCGACGAGGTGTCCGGGCATTGGGTTCTTATCAAGAGGGGACCGGGAAATCGGGGTCCTTCGGAATGTGGAACCACTCACGAGGCCACGTCTGGAATGTTGGCGTGAGACCGGCCTCATTCTGAGGTGCGACCGGAAGGTCGGGAACCCCTTCCAGACAAAGCAGAGGAATAGACCCTCCTGTCCAGATCAGGACGGTAGAAGGGGCTCAGAGGAAGTGGTGCCGGAAAAACCTCGGTGTTCCTCTCGAGGGAGATCGGGATGTCGGGGAACTTTGTGGGTCGCAATCGAGGGTGCCAAAGTACCGTTTCGACCTCCAAATACCTAAACGTGGGACTTCTCCTGAGACA
>NW_011416452.1:0-670 GCF_000754665.1 Bison bison bison | reverse complement strand
TACCAGGCCACAGAGGAGAGAAAACACTTACCACAGGAGGTCCGGGTAAGGAACAAGGAACTAACAAGCTCCCACCAACCAGGATTCTGCAGAGGTCAACAAGAGGTCAGCAAGAGATGGAAGACTGCAGTCCAGAGGTCCTAGCAACTTCCAGCGAGCAGCAAAGACCCAGCATAGTCAAAACGAATTCAATGTTACCCAAAACAAATAAATCAACGGACAGAAGTTCTTGGAAACACATGACTGAGGTTAGGGGTGAGGCAGTACATGTATGTGCCAGGATACTCTTAAAGTATACTCTTAACATAGATGAGGAGAACAAGGTAAGAGGAAAACTTACTGTTTGGTCAGGTCGCTTCTGAGCCTTTTGGGGGAACCGACCTGAAGCCAGAGTCTAGCCGAAATACACAGGCTTTGAACATCGCTGAAGACCAACATTTCCTAAGGAAAAAACGCATTGCTTAGCTCAAGGTTTGTCTGGGAAATTCTTACACATCAGGAGATGGCTCCGAGGTGGATTTCTACAAAGAACATCCATGCAAAGGACAAGCCTACACAGCTCTGTGCACATCTGCCCCCTCCCCCCCTCACAGCCAGCAGCATTTCCAAGTGACCTCCTAAGGCCTTCGCCAAACTACAGGGGCACCTCTGGGCTTCCTGTTTCCCTCAT
>NW_011416451.1:0-619 GCF_000754665.1 Bison bison bison | reverse complement strand
CAGGCTGCTGGAGTGTGGGAGACGTGACTGGTGCCTGACTGGTGCCTCAGCTCAGCTCTCGCCTTCCCTTCGGACCTAGGAGCCAGGCGTCCTTGCAGAGGGCTTAGGGGCTGGGGGTGTGCACACTGCCAAAGCCTCCCGCAGGGAGAGCTCTTTCCGAGGGAAAGGAAGCGCCCCAGGCTGCATTGCCAAGCTGGTGCTTCCCCGCCCAGACAAAGCGCCGCACGGAGGGAATCAGGGTCCCGTTGCCCCTGGCTTGGGGAAGCAGCTCCACAGCCAGAGTGTCCCTCCGTTTGTGCCAGGAAAGCGCCTGCCAGACCGGGCCTTCCCTGGAGCTGTCCTCCCGCCTAGAGGCAGGTGGATGTGCTGTGCGGGCTTCCCCTGTGCGTTTGGGCTCCCTAGCACAGCCGCAGCGCCGGGGAACCAGCCCCTGATCAGTGAGCTCCGGGCAGTACTTTGGTCCCATTTTGGAGCCCAGTGCCCGGAACGCGGGAGAGAAGAGGCTGGCTGCCGGCGGGTGCTTGCAAGCCTGTACTGGGAAGGACCGAGTGAGCTTCCACACCGGCGGAGCTCCAGCTCTGCGCCCAGGCGCGATAGCACAGAGCCCCGCCCGAGAGGC
>NW_011416450.1:0-516 GCF_000754665.1 Bison bison bison | reverse complement strand
TTACCGAAAAATGAGGGAAACAGGAAGCCCAGAGGTCGCCCCTGTAGTTTGGCGGAAGGCCTTAGGAGGTCACTTGGAAATGCTGCTGGCTGTGAGGGGGAGGGGGCAGATGTGCACAGAGCTGTGCAGGCTTGTCCTTTGCATGGATGTTCTTTGTAGAAATCCACCTCGGAGCCATCTCCTGATGTGTAAGAATTTCCCAGACAAACCTTGAGCTAAGCAATGCGTTTTTCCTTAGGAAATGTTGGTCTTCAGCGATGTTCAAAGCCTGTGTATTTCCGCTAGACTCTGGCTTCAGGTCGGTTCCCCCAAAAGGCTCAGAAGCGACCTGAACCAAACAGTAAGTTTTCCTCCTACCTTGTTCTCCTCATCTATGTGAAGAGTATACTTTAAGAGTATCCTGGCACATACATGTACTGCCTCACCCTAACCTCAGTCATGTGTTCAAAGAACTTCTGTCCGTTTATTTATTTGTTTTGGTAACATTGAATTCGTTTTGACTATGCTGGGTCTTTG
>NW_011416449.1:0-893 GCF_000754665.1 Bison bison bison | reverse complement strand
AAAGGGCTGGTGGTCAGCCCAGGACCGGGTGAACAGGCTCTGGTACATCAGCCAAACAGGCACGGCCCTAGGCTGTGAGCCGCGCACATGCTGCTGGCCCAAATCTAGACCAATGGCTGAGAGGGTACTGGACGGCACCCTTATGGACACGCCCCTAGACTGGAGGACATCTTCCGCGGTTCCTGGGCTCCAGCTCCACCACGTGGCCAGATTCTGCTTTAGGGAGCTAGCAGGTTTTGCATCTGCCGCTACCCCAGGCGCTGTTATTGACCTGCATTTGGAAATTTCAACCTCGGGTTCCTGCTCCGCAATCTTAACACCACACTCCTGTGTCCCACAGGACCTTCAATAACCTAGAGCTCTCCCTGAGTATCCAAATGATACACAGGGTCTCCAAGTGGCTGGATACTTTTCTCCATGGGACAGAGTACCTGTTGCTGTCCAGATGCTAGCGGAGTAGGGAAACCCGACGGTTTGCAACAGTTGATCCCCATTGTTCAGGGACACCAGAGCCTTAGGGTACAGAGCTCACTCTGTGTCTCTTTATCTCTGCTTCTGGCATGGCACTGTTTTGGGCAATCCTTCTATGTATGTACCAGGGCTGGTGTCTATGGGTCTCTGTCTCTTTAAGTGGTGCTGTTCCCCTTTGCCACTGTCTGGACACCAGCACTCATACAAGAAGCTTATCCTTGCCATGAAGGCAAGCCCTTCTCCTCCTGAGTGATTTGCACTAACCTGAGATCAGTACTTTTTTTAAATTTAAATGTATTTATTTTAATTAGAGGTTAATTACTTTACAATATGGTATTGGCTTTACCATACATCAACATGAATCCGCCACAGGTGTACACGATCTGACTTTTTAGTCCACACGTTTGGAGAGTGCTTTCTCA
>NW_011416448.1:0-745 GCF_000754665.1 Bison bison bison | reverse complement strand
AGGGTCCCTGCAGACTTGGGACAGGAGAGTCAGGCCTCGTCTGGGTTGAGGCATTGAACTCCGCTTGCCTCTCGAGGTGTCCCCGGGAGAGAGGCCACTTGTCGAGCTGTATTTGGAAACTGGGGTTTTCTGGACCATGCACGGCGAGTCACTGCCCTTCGTGTTGACTTCATTCACAGGGTGGAGTTCGAAGAGGTGTCCGGGCATCGGGTTCTCATCAAGAGGGGACCGGGTAATCGGGGTCCTTCGCAATGTGGAACCACCCACGAGGCCACGTCTGGAACGTCGTGAGACCGGTCTCATCCTGAGGTGCGACCGGAAGGACGGGAACCCCTTCCAGACAAAGCAGGGAATCGACCCTCTTGTCCAGATCAGGAGGGTAGAAGGGGCTCAGAGGAAGTGGTGCCTGAAAACCTCGGTGTTCCTCTCCAGGGAGACCAGTATGTCGGGGAACTTTATGGGTCGCATCAAGGGTGCCAAGTACCGTTTCGACCTCCACTTCTTAACGTGGGACTTCTCCTGAGACGCTGTAGCGGGAAAGGGCTTCATCTTGCGATGACGGGGGAACCACGTGGTTTTTCTCGAGTTGCGGCGGGATTCTCGAGTTACGACGGGGAATTCAGGATGCCTCTTGTGTTGGCCCAGGGAAGTCCAATCTTCCATTCGAGTTGCGAAGGAAAGCTGGGGATTGCTCTCGAGTGACTTCAGGGCCGATAGACCTCATCTAGGCTTGTGCCCAGAAACC
>NW_011416447.1:0-566 GCF_000754665.1 Bison bison bison | reverse complement strand
TTATATTAATTTAGGGATTTACATTCATAGTAAGTAGAATGAAAATGCAAAGATAGTCATTTTAATATGTCCTTTTTATCTATTTGCTTTTTTATAAGTCTCTTTTTAAGTTATTGGTAACAAAGTTAGTTTAAAACACAAATGCAATATGAGAAAAACTTAGCTAGATTTTAAATTTCGGGTATTTCTCATTTTGCCATTTTTAGTGAATTTATTTTATAAAATTTTATTATTATTTTGAATAGATATTACCTTCACATGATTAAAAACATTCACATGATTAAAAATTCAAAAGACACAAAAGGCTCTCCAGGTAAGAGTCTCTTCCACCCTTTAGACAGTTTTCCTGTCTGAAGGAAATCAATATTGCCCCTTTTCTTGTAAAAGTAAAAGTAAAGTGAAGTCGATCAGTCATGTCCAACTCTTTGCGACCCCACAATTGTAACCTGCCAGGCTCCTCTGTCCATGGGGTTTTCCAGGCAAGAATACTGGAATGGGTTGCCATTTCTTTCTCCAGAGGATATGTAAAGTCTTCCAGAAACATTGTGTACATGACTTTTTTTTCC
>NW_011416446.1:0-533 GCF_000754665.1 Bison bison bison | reverse complement strand
GGCACTGATCACATGGCTCATCATGCACTGATCACGTGTTTATCAGGCAATGATCAGTGACTGACAGGCGCTGATCATGGGACTGTGCACGCACTGATGACGTGGCTATCATGCACTGATCACGTGACTGCGCATGCACTGATGACGTGGCTGTTCGGGCACTGATCACGTGTTAGTCAGGCAGTGATCAGTGACTGACAGGCGCTGATCAGGGGACTGTGCACGCACTGATCAGGTGGCTGATCAGGAACTGACCACCTGACTGCGCATGCAGTGATCACGTGGCTGGTCGTTCACTGATCACGTGTTTATCCATACGGTGATCAGGTGACTGAGAGGCGCTGATCACGTGACTGTGCCGTCCAGTCGATCACGTGGCTGACGCAGGCACTGATATCGTGACTGAGCATGCACTGATGATGTGCCGGGAGCCGGGGAGGCATTCCACTCTGGACAAAGGTCATGAGGAAGGAGGCTCGGCATACGCAAATGCGGGATCGAGCCTCAGGAGTCCACCCGGATATTCTCGAGCA
>NW_011416445.1:0-572 GCF_000754665.1 Bison bison bison | reverse complement strand
ATATTTAGAAGCAAAACAAAAAATGTAGTGTAAATCTACTTATGACTCCCATGTCTAAGAGTAAAGGCGCTTAGCCAGTGGACTCCAGGTTTGCAGTGTAGCCCTTGAGGTTCTTCTCAGTGTCTTTCTAGATGCATCTTTCTATTTTCTTCCATGCATTTTGTGCTCTTTCTTCCAGGTTCCTTGGAAAGAACCCAAATGCCCTGTGCCTGATGTTTGTGCTCACATTCGAATCTCCAAGTAGAATGATTTTCTCCCTTTTCTGTTTCTCATGACCTCCTCTCTTCACTTCTGCAAATCCTTCCTTCCGAAAGGGTTGAGGAAGAATTTTGGGCTATTTTGCAACTCTGTCTTTTATCAGGCTTCCCATTGTTGCTGTAGCTGGAATTTCTCAGTGCTCTGAGCATGCACATGCGCAACACACGTACACACAGGAAAGAATTCTTTTACCAAATGCATTGGGGAGATGCTGCAGAACTTATCAGGCCTCAGGATGGCCTGTGGCAGAAGCTTGCTCACTTGGTTTAACCTGCCATTTCCCAGCTTATTTAACCCTGGGCTGCACCTTGGAA
>NW_011416444.1:0-624 GCF_000754665.1 Bison bison bison | reverse complement strand
CAAAGAGTCGGACACGACTGAGCGACTTCACTTTCACATTTCACTTTCATGCATTGGAGAAGGAAATAGCACCCACTCCAGTGTTCTTGCCTGGAGAATCCCGGGGATGGGGGAGCCTGGTGGGCTCCCATCTGTGGGGTCGCACAGAGTCGGGCGTGACTGACGTGACTCAGCAGCAGCAGCATTCCTAGCTATGCTGTTCTTCTTGTTGCAGTGGGGAATGGCCCTTTTTTCTTAGTTTCTCTTTCTGATTTTTCTTGTTGTGCTGTAAGTCTGCAAAAGATTTCTGTGTATTAATTTTGTATTCTGGGCTTTACTAAATTCATTGATTAGCTCTAGTAATTTTCTGGTTCTATCTATAGGGTCTTCTATGAATATAAAAAGGTCATCTGCAATCAATGACAGATGGACTTCTTCTTTTCCAATATGCGTTCTTTCTCGTTTTTTTCTCTGATTGCTGTGTCTATGACTTAAAAAAAAAACTATATTGATTAATAGGAATAGAGTGGGCCCCATGATCTTGATGCTGATCTTAGAGGAAATGCTTACATTTTGACACCATTGAGAAGAATGTTTGCTGAGAGATTTTCCTATATGACCTTTCTTATGTTGAGGTAGGTATCT
>NW_011416443.1:0-578 GCF_000754665.1 Bison bison bison | reverse complement strand
GCACTGTCCAGCACAAGATATGCGAGCCACATCACAGACTGAAAAGAAACAGGTGAAATCTATTTCAGCAACATTTTATTTGACTCAATATATCCCAAATAGGTTGTTCTCAGTATGTAATTAACATAACGAGAAGCAAGGAGTAATTTCACACTCTCTGTTTCTGTCTAAGCTTTGAAACTCATGGGGCACCCCAGTTTGGACCCTACGCTTCCTGAGTGCTCAAGGCCCCAAGCTGCCCAGCGGGGCTCCCGCCACTCCTCAGCATGCCCTGCTTGCCTCCTGCCTGTGGGAGCCCTTCCCTGTCCTCCCAGTGCAGGGTAGGGTGGGGCATGCCACCACCCTTCAGAGCCTCCCCTGAAGCTGCCGTGGGAACAGCCAAGGCCCCGACCCACCAGGCCTGTACCCACCAGCCCCGCCCCTCGGGGAGCTGCCAGAGGAGGGGGCCATGGGCCGAACAGGGCAGTACCTGGGTTGGACTGCATGTTGATGTTGGCCCGGGACACGTAGTTGCTGATGGCGCCCTGGCTCTGCAGGGGTACACTCTGCGAGGCAGGGCCTGAGTGGCTGTAGCCGGG
>NW_011416442.1:0-556 GCF_000754665.1 Bison bison bison | reverse complement strand
ATTTCTACTTTTTTTCTTTCTCTCTGAATTTGACTACTCCAGTACCTCATTTAAGTGAAATCATAAAATATTTGTCCTTTTGTGATTGGCTTATTTCACTTTGTACAATGTCTTCAAGATTCATGCATGTCGTAACAAGTGTCAGAATTTCCTTCCTTTTTAAGACTGAATAATATTTTGTTGCATATTTATGCCCAACGTTTAGTTTAATCATTCATGCATCAGACACTTGAGTTCCTTCCACTTTTTGGCTATTATGAATATAGCTGCTGTGAGTACAGATGTATAAATATTTGTTCCAGACATTGCTTTAAATTTTTTTGGTTATTCTCAGAAGTGAAATTTTAGGATAGCATGATAATTCTGTTTAATTTTTGAGGACCCTCCGAACTGTTTTGTATAGCAGCTGCTCCATTCTACATTTTTGCTAGCGATGCACAGGGGTTCCAGTATCTCTGTATCCTCACCAACACTAGTTATTTTCTGGGTTTTTTTTTGGAATAATAGCCATTGTATTGGGTACGAACTTGTCCTCATTTTTTAGTTCAGGTCCTAC
>NW_011416441.1:0-525 GCF_000754665.1 Bison bison bison | reverse complement strand
AGTGAAAAGTGAAAGTGAAGTCACTCAGCTGTGTCTGACTCTTAGCGACCCCATGGACTGCAGCCTACCAGGCTCCTCCGTCCATGGGATTTTCCAGGTGAGAGTACTAGAGTGGGTTGCCATTGCCTTCTCCCTCTATGGATGAGCCATAAAGTATATTACCCAAGACAAAGTGTTCCCCACCCCAACTCCCAAAATGGAAGTCAGTTCTAGTCATTTGTTGAGAAGAAAACAAAGAAACAATGGACATTTACTAACATCATTTTCATTGTCTCAGGGGAGGATGCTAAGTTTCTTTAAATGCGTACACTGTGTCAGGCTGGAAGAGGAGTCCTGAAATTTAATTATTATAACCTTCATATTACAAGTAGGAAAGGATGGGAGTTCAGAAGGAGTGTGCACCTCATTCCCAATCACACATCTAGTAAACGGCAGAGTGGGAACTGGAGATAGATCTGTTTGAAGTGATGTCTTTGAACTTACTGGGGTAACTTACTGAGGGAAAAATATGCCAGCTCAATGGCT
>NW_011416440.1:0-521 GCF_000754665.1 Bison bison bison | reverse complement strand
GACCCCACCTCTCGGTCCCTGCAGTCGCGCAGGCGTTCCTGGGACTTTGCATAGTCGAGTCCAGGAACATAATCCTGAGCGCGCGTCTCAGTCCCTGCCCCGAAGCAGGCTGGGTCCTTCCCACGATCCAGCCCCGAGAAGCATTCCTGAGCCCACATCGGGTTCCCCGCCCTCAATCAGGCTAGGTCCTGCCCTTGGACCGCCCCCGGCAAACACTCCTGAGCCGGCATGGGTCGCTACCCTCAACTGGGCGGTGCCCGGCGCTTCTTGCGGACCCTAACACACACTCCGGAGCCAACACCTCGGTCCCTGCACGGGACGAGGCTAGGTCGCGCTCGGCGTCAGTCCCCCGACAGACCCTCCTGAGCTTGCCTCGCAGCCCCGGCACGCACCTAGCCTGGGGCCTCCCCTGGTGCACGGCGCCGTCCAACGCCCCCGAGCCAACATCTCCTTCCCTGCACCGGCCGCGGCTCCGGAGAGCACTTGCTGAAGACACCGGCAAATGCGCCTGTGCCTACCCC
>NW_011416439.1:0-628 GCF_000754665.1 Bison bison bison | reverse complement strand
AGTAATTTCATTATCTTTCTCTTCTGGAGCTACAATCACCAAACATTTTCAGTCATGCTAAGACCCTTCTCAAATTTTTGCCTCAATTCTTTCTTGGGGTTGGAAGGAACTTCTGTTTGCCCTCCTACCAAGGTGAGTGCAGATATCATGTCTTCAATGTGTTTTATGTCTACTCTCATTTTTTAATGTATCTTTCACATCAGGTGAAACTTAGAGCCTGCAAATGACACATTTTTAAGCACTTACTAAATTATCAATAAAGAAATGTAATAACCAATCAATGCTCTACACATTACTTAACAGCATCCTATAACCTGCACTTATCATAATTCACCTTTCCTATTTGCTGAGAAATTATTACAAGTTGATACCTATTTATTGTATTTACATGAATGTTAAATGTGGGAATTCAAATTATAAAATGATTGCTGCTTTTATGAAATTTACAGTCTACAATAACCCATTCTAAGCATGTTGTTTCAGGCCACAGTTCCCTAAAATGCAGTAGTAGTTACAGAGACATGTATCCAAAGGGGTGGGAGGAGAAGAAGAAAAGGAATCATTTATTTTAATAATCTAGAAAAGTCATGGAGTAAGCAAGGATCAAAATCAATGGTGGATCCTAAAT
>NW_011416438.1:0-536 GCF_000754665.1 Bison bison bison | reverse complement strand
GTGCGTGGATTTATCTCTGGGCTTTCTATTTTGTTCCATTGATCTATATTTCTGTCTTTGTGCCAGTACCATACTGTTTTGATAACTGTGGCTTTTGTAGTAGAGCCCTTGAAGTCAGGTAGGTTTGATTCCTCCAGTTTCCATTTTTCTTTCTCAAGATCGCTTTGGCTTATTCGAGGTTTTTTGTATTTCCATACAAATTGTGAAATTATTTGTTCTAGCTCTGTGAAGAATACTGTTGGTAGCTTGATAGGGATTGCATTGAATCTATAAATTGCTTTGGGTAGTATACTCATTTTCACTATATTGATTCTTCCAATCCATGAACATGGTATATTTCTCCATCTATTAGTGTCCTCTTTGATTTCTTTCACCAGTGTTTTATAGTTTTCTATATATAGGTCTTTAGTTTCTTTAGGTAGATATATTCCTAAGTATTTTATTCTTTCCGTTGCAGTGGTGAATGGAATTGTTTCCTTAATTTCTCTTTCTGTTTTCTCATTATTAGTGTACAGGAATGCAAGGGATTTCTGTGT
>NW_011416437.1:0-586 GCF_000754665.1 Bison bison bison | reverse complement strand
TTCCCAGATCTCCTGGAAATGGAGGGTGGGGGTTAGACAAAGACGAGTCACACCCTCCACCTCACTCATTGTCCCTTCAGTCCCCTGGGAGGCTCAGAGCTCCTCTGCTTGTCTTGTTTTAACCCTGAGTCCAGAAAGAACTGAATGAACACCAGGAGTATAATAAGTAGTGAATGAATGAATGCCAGGCCTTCTAAGGAAACTCTGAATCCCACCTCCCACCCCATCTCCATCAGAAATCCTCCAAACCTTCTCTGGTCAGAGCTACAGATAGTCCTCCCACTTCGAGAGGCCCAAGGTCCTAGCTATATGTCTACATTTACACCAGACCCCAGCACCCACCCGTAGGGCAAGGTGCCCAGCCAGGAAGCCATCACAGTATTTACTCACTAACTGATTTTTATTATAATCACTTTGATACTTTTGTAAAAATTATAAATATAATTCATATTGAGTTAAAAAAATTAAAAACTCACCAAGAACATGAAAATCCTCTGCCCTCCCTGGCTCAGCACACCCTGACCAGGGGGCTGGGAGGATGGTGGTGATGGTGGCGGGGCGGGGGGCACATATTAATTTAAGGATC
>NW_011416436.1:0-546 GCF_000754665.1 Bison bison bison | reverse complement strand
GTCACTTCAATTCAATTGCTCAGTTGTGTCCGATGGTTTGGAACCCCATGGACTGTAGCATGCCCCGCTTTCCCTGTCAATCACTAACTCCTGGAGCTTGTGTCTCCTTCCATCTCAGTTTTATTATAGTTCGTATTTCTTGTTTGACGAATCTGTACAGAGTTTCCTTCGTTGTGGCTGTACTGATTCTTGCTCCCTTACATCAGTACACAGAGGCAGTCAGCAGTGTTTATTTTCTCTGACCTGCTCTCAGAAGTGTGTACGACATCACTCTTGCTAAGTCGGTCCCTGTAGATTATGTATGTGACAGGTATTTGTGGGAATCCATGAATTTCAGCCTACCAATATAAGCCTTCCAGGGAGTTCCATTTACCTCAGTTGGGGTACTCACTACCAGCAATATTGTCTGTCCTATGTGAAATGTAAATTCTGTAACACAACTCTCATCTGCCCTTCTTCAGTGACTCTGATTATCACAATTGTCTGTACCTCTGACAAGGTCATTCTTTCCTTGTTTCAATGCCTGAGTCATATTCCGTCATGAAC
>NW_011416435.1:0-632 GCF_000754665.1 Bison bison bison | reverse complement strand
GGAAAATCCCATGGATGGAGGAGCCTGGTGAGCTGCAGTCCATGGGGTCGCTGAGGGTCAGACTACGACTGAGCGACTTCACTTCACTTTCAGTTTCATGCATTGGAGAAGGCAATGGCAACCCACTCCAGTGTTCTTGCCTAGAGAATCCCAGGGACGGCAGAGCCTGGTGGGCTGCCGTCTATGGGGTCGCACAGAGTCGGACACGACTGAAGCAACTTAGCAGCAGCAGCAGCAGTATAGGTGCAAAGGAGGAAGAATAAATGGGAAGGAGAAGCTACAGGTACAATGGAGGGAAAGCCCCTCTGTCTTTGTCCTCTCAGTTCTGTAAACAACTCTTTCTAGTTGCCTGATTAAGCTGTGAGCTTTGCTCATAAGTAAATATGGAACTCGCTGGCTATAAGATGGGTCATCTTTGAGCTGACATAGGCTGAAGAGTTATTTGTGTAAAGCATTTCACCAAGCACATCCCGAAGAAAATGCTCAGGTCAAGCATTTCTGTCTGCTCACTTTCACCTCTAAAGGAAAATGCACTCTGTATGTGCTTTTTAAATTTGTGCCACTTCAAAGGCAGAGCAGAATTTGCAGAACTCCTACCTTTCACAAATCCTGAACTAGATGTTCGATCCCTG
>NW_011416434.1:0-784 GCF_000754665.1 Bison bison bison | reverse complement strand
TATTAATTTAGAGAATGAAGATGCCATTTTAGATGAGGCCATCATGAAAAGTACTTTCTGACATGATGACATTTGAACAGAGGTGTGGAGGTGAGAGCAGGATGATGGAGACAGCTAGTCCGAAGTGATGGTTGTGCTCTTAAAGCTGTGAGGTGAGATGGTGTCTGAGAAACAGTGAGGCTGGATTGTCCCGAGGGGAGGGGAGGACAGAGGACCAGTGTGGCTGGTCTGTCCTGAGGGGAGGAGAGAGTAGCTCATCAGGAGGTTAGAGAAACTACAGGGGCCAAATTCTCTGACTGCAATGGAAAGCCGCAAGAGAGTACTGATCAGAGGAGGATCATGGTCTAATTTTCAAAAACCCACTCCAGCTATTGCTTCAGAGAATGAACTGTAAGAAGGCCAGTGTGGAATATGGAAAAGAGAAGATTGTAGTTGAAACTGGTGAGAGCTGATGGTGACTGGATAAGAGTGGAGGCAGTGGAAATCATACATACACATACAGGGATAGTCATATACTTATCTCATCTTACAAAAATGGGACCATATCTATGCTGTACGTCTTGTCCAAACTTTTCTTATTTATTCCTTTTTCTTTTATCTCCCCATTACCTGATCTCCAGCCCACACTCCTCTGCTCCTCCCTACCAATAGCTAACACAAGAAACCAGACAGATATGCAACCTTTCAAATTTATCTCCATTTTCTAAATTATAAAATGAGGTCTTTTTTCTTTTTAAATAATACCTTTTTTACAAAAACTGAGTCATATTGTCTTACTTTGCTG
>NW_011416433.1:0-700 GCF_000754665.1 Bison bison bison | reverse complement strand
CCAGACGCACCCGGGGAGACAGGCATTCATCTCGAGTGGAAGCAGAGAAACCCGCTCTGCTCTCGAGTCGCGACGGCTATCTCTTGGAGCTCACTGGGTGGACTAAAGGGAGTCAAGCCTCCTGAGGCGTTTAGAGAGAGGTCGCGAGGTTGGCCTCTAGGCCATGCAGGAGACGAAGGCCCTCATCTCCGCGATGACGGGGAGTCTCGGGTGGTTCTCGAGCGGCGGCCCCAGGGTGCGGTTTCTCACGAGGTACGACGGCGAGGTCAGTGAGCCTCTCGTGGGGCGCCAGGGAAGTCGGGTCTCCATGCGAGTGGCGAGGGGAGCGCTTCATTGCTCTCGAGTCATGGTAGGGGAACCTGGCCTCGAGACGTGTTGAAGAAGGTCTCTCGAGGTCTTTCTCGGGTTGAGGCAGGAAACCCTGGCTTCCCTCGACTTGTGCAGGTGACCTCAGGGGGCTTCTCATGGTGGCTCTGAGAAGTCAGGGAAACTGGAGGGTGGGGGGGGGGGGGCCTCGTCGGGACTGCACGGGGTTTGGTGCATTTGAAGAGGGCCTCATCTCCAGTTGAGGCAGGAACCTCAGGGTTCCTCTGATTTCAGACTCCGATCGCAGGGTCCCTGCAGACTGGGGACAGGGAGAGTCAGGCCTCGTCTTGGGTTGAGGCATGGAACTCCGCTTGCCTCTCGGAGGTCGGTCCCC
>NW_011416432.1:0-779 GCF_000754665.1 Bison bison bison | reverse complement strand
ATAGGTCTACAGCCAAGATTCCAGGTTCCTTGAATGGTGCACAGAGATTCTAGATATCTAGTGCCAGAAGTGGAGAAGGTATGGCATTCAACTCCAGGAGGAGACTCAACTCCAGGAACCCACAGAGGAAGCCAAGTGTGCTGATGTTCAGGAACCAATACTTAGAGGGTACACCACAGGTCTGTGAAAGAGCCCTTGGAGATCACACGAAAAAAGGTTTCCACAAGTATAATCACAGACTAGGTAGTTGGGTAGAGTAGAGGAAGGATGATAACTCTATTACCTGATAATTACTGAAATAAATGAGAAAATTCCTGCACATCAGACTGTGTCAAGTAAGATGGAAACCCAGTATTAGTTTGATAAAATGCGAAATTACACAAAGAATTAGCTGTTAACTTTAATACATTCGTGCCCAAGGCAAGATAAGATACAAAACTGAAATCATCACGTGTTAAACTAGGGTAAGACACGTGTAACTGGAAAAGGTAAGGAAAAGTTCTATAGAGGGTTTAATCACCCTGGACCCTTTGTATCCACTACATTTACTCTTCTCGGACAACTCCTTTGTAGCTTAAGGGAAAGAGAACTAAACTTAGCTCAATTCATAAACTGAAAAGATTCCCTGTGTTTGATCCTTTTCAGTTAAACCTATGGGTTCAGTACAAATCAAACTGGATGTCAAGGCTTTTTTCTTTGGGAATCTTAAGTTGCTTTACTACTGTGATGGAGACCGATAGGGCTACTTCACTTTGACTAAAGGCCAGCCAAATGGGAAA
>NW_011416431.1:0-879 GCF_000754665.1 Bison bison bison | reverse complement strand
TTTAGCAAAACATTTCAGTGAAAGAAAAGAGTGTGATTTTTCTACCACTCCCTTAACTACACAGATATTCGACAGATTTCACTGTCTGTTAGCTGCAAGAATGAGAACGTTGAACTTAACTTGGTGTTGTCCTATGGGGGTTACCATACCAAAACAGGGACATGACTTGATGTTCCCACTGCCATCTGAAGGAATGACCACAAATTTGAGATTGCCAATATTTCTAGGTAGTCTTCATGACAGTGTGGATAGTCCAACAAGCAGGGACTCTGTTCAGAGTATTTCAAACTGAAATATATTTAGGATCCACCATTGATTTTGATCCCTGCTTACTCCATGACTTTTCTAGATTATTAAAATAAATGATTCCTTTCTTCTCCTCCCACCCTTTGGATACATGTCTCTGTAACTACTACTGCATTTTTGGGAACTGTGGCCTGAAACAACATGCTTAGAATGGGTTATTGTAGACTGTAAATTTCATAAAAGCAGCAATCATTTTATAATTTTGAATTCCCACATTTAACATTCATGTAAATACAATAAATAGGTATCAACTTGTAATAATTTCTCAGCAAATAGGAAAGGTGAATTATGATAAGTGCAGGTTATAGGATGCTGTTAAGTAATGTGTAGAGCATTGATTGGTTATTACATTTCTTTATTGATAATTTAGTAAGTGCTTAAAATGTGTCATTTGCAGGCTCTAAGTTTCACCTGATGTGAAAGATACATTAAAAAATGAGAGTAGACATAAAACACATTGAAGACATGATATCTGCACTCACCTTGGTAGGAGGGCAAACAGAAGTTCCTTCCAACCCCAAGAAAGAATTGAGGCAAAAATTTGAGAAGGGTCTTAGCATGACTGAAAATAGT
>NW_011416430.1:0-808 GCF_000754665.1 Bison bison bison | reverse complement strand
CCTTCCAACTCAGGGCGCCTTTCTGGCCAGGCGTCAGCCCTGCTGACCCAGGAGCCAAGTCACCCCGCTGGGGACGCCCAAGCGCCGGCGACGGCCCCTCAGGGACAGAGGGTCCCCGAAGGGCATCCGCACCAGCGCCGCTGGGCCCACAACCTTGCCCCTCCGGGGAAGACGTCGAAGGGGAGACGGACACACACCTCCCCCGTGCTCAGAAGCAGCCCCCGGGGCTCTGCACACAAGGCCCACGAGGGTTTCCATCTCCTACCTGCAGCTGCACGCCGACGCCTCCTCCCTCAGACGGTCCGGCTCCAGAAAGGGCCTGGGCCCCGCCCCCTCGGGCCTTTGGGGGCTTCCCCACAGCCCCACCCCGCACGTGCAGGCTCCTCATTGGCTGAGGCGGCCGAGGGCGTGCCCACTCCCACTCCCGCCATCCAACCACCCACACTTTTCTCGGGGAATTCCCCTTGACGAGGCCCCACACGCACTTCCGACCTGACCCCCTGGACCAAAGGGCTCAGGATGCAAATGATTCGGGGGCATTGGGCCTTCCAGCCTTGCCCGCTAGAGATTCACTGCGGGGCTTCCAAGTTCAGCACACAAATGCCGGCTGCACAGGACTTCCGTGGGCTCACCATTCACATCCTAACACACGTGTGGAAACATATGTCTGCCCACCGAACCTCTCCCCTTTAGGGCTCTCCCGACCCCAGACCCCTGCCTGAGGACAACCCCTCCCCGGACAACAATAAACCCTTGCCTCAACTTTGCGCTCCAGCGAGGTCCTCCCCAATTTCTATGCGTTCTCACT
>NW_011416429.1:0-590 GCF_000754665.1 Bison bison bison | reverse complement strand
TATGCTAATCAGAGATGTCAAGAACAATAGTATGAGGAGAGCTCAGTAGGAAAATTCGGTGGAGAAAAGAGACTGAGTAGCTTGGTTTACGCGGAAGACCAATCAAATTTCAAGACAAGAAGTTTGCACCACTTACGTAGGCCGCAGGCGCCCTCTCGAATAGCGAAAGGTGCCTCACCCTAGACACCTTCTCGAGTGGGTCTTAGCAGCCCAGGCATAATTAGTAAGCGTGGTGGGTTCCGCGCTCCAGATGGAGACTCAGCTGGAAGTAAGGGAAGAATGACAGGAACTTTATGAATTGGAGCTGTAAGTTAACTCTTTGACAGAGAGAGCGAGATGGTGGTGGGGGACAGCCCCCAGTGAAATCAGAGGTGAGAGCACAAAGCAATACAGTAGGCAGACTCTGTTTTTTGGGGGGGATATGCTCGAGAATATCCGGGTGGACTCCTGAGGCTCGATCCCGCATTTGCGTATGCCGAGCCTCCTTCCTCATGACCTTTGTCCAGAGTGGAATGCCTCCCCGGCTCCCGGCACATGATCAGTGCATGCTCAGTCACGATATCAGGGCCTGCTCAGCCACGTGATCACTG
>NW_011416428.1:0-555 GCF_000754665.1 Bison bison bison | reverse complement strand
CATTGCTCTCGAGTCAGGGTAGGGGAACCTGGCCTCGAGACGTGTTGAAGAAGGTCTCTCGAGGTCTTTCTCGGCTTGAGGCAGGAAACCCTGGCTTCCCTCGACTTGTGCAGGTGACCTCAGGGGGCTTCTCATGGTGGCTCTGAGAAGTCAGGGAAACTGGAGGTGGGGGGTTGGGCCTCTCGGGACACCACGGGGTTTGGTGCATTGGAAGAGGGCCTCATCTCCAGTTGAGGCAGGAACCTCAGGGTTCCTCTGATTTCAGACTCCGATCGCAGGGTCCCTGCAGACTGGGGACAGGAGAGTCAGGCCTCGTCTTGGGTTGAGGCATGGAACTCCGCTTGCCTCTCGAGGTGTCCCCGGGGAGAGAGGCCACTTGTCGAGCGGTATTTTGAACGTGGGGGTCTTTTCTTGACGATGCCCGGGCGAGTCACTGCCCCTTCGTGTTGACTTCATTCACAGGGTGGAGTTCGGAGAGGTGTCCGGGCATCGGGTTCTTACCAAGAGGGGACCGGGAAATCGGGGTGCTTCGCAATGCGGAAGCACCCACGAGGC
>NW_011416427.1:0-513 GCF_000754665.1 Bison bison bison | reverse complement strand
TCCTCTACTGTAGACATGTCTAAGAGTCATCAACATGAAGCACAAAATGTTCATAGTGCCTCGGTTTCTTCTAAGGTAAAAATTAGCTATATCGTTATATCTGTCACAAGCTTGTCAACAAGAAAGTACCTCGAAAGATCAGGAACAAAACGAACAATTAAATGTGATATGAGCTTTTAGATAAACTATGAACACTAATTACACTCGAAAATATCTGCCTATGAGAGTCTTGATTGAAGGCAGAGGAGAAGGGGACGACAGAGGCTAAGATGGTTGGATGGCATCACTGATTCGATGGACATGAGTTTGAGCAAGCCCCTGGAGTTGGTGATGGACACGGAAGCCCAGCGTCCTGCAGGCCACGGGGTCCCAAAGAGTCAGACACGACTGAGCCACTGAACTGAACTGAACATACAATCGTTTCTCCAGGTGTTTGGGTTACCCGAGTTTCTATCCTGTGCTAAACTAAGTGACGACAGTGTACTGAAGAGCTGGGTCATTTCCAAATAAATT
>NW_011416426.1:0-634 GCF_000754665.1 Bison bison bison | reverse complement strand
CAAGGGTGGATAAGCTAAAACAGAGTAAGTAGAATTATTTTCTGGTTGGAGTTCACGCTGCAGCAGCCCTGTCAGTCTCGCCGGGATCTCGATGTTTATCTTGTTCCCCTGCTGGCCGGCGCCGCGCTGGTCTGGACGGCACTTTGTGGGTGCACTCTCTTCTCTGGCCCTCACTCGCTGCACAAACTTCTTTGCTCTAGGGCGCGGGGTGCAGCGAGGAGGGTGCGGGGCGAGGCTGGAGGCGCAGAGGCGAGAGCTGCCTAGTGGGCGGGGCAAGCAAGTGCGCTCCGCGAACCTGGCCTGTCTGGAACCCAAATTGGTGAATCTGCGTCCTGTGGAAAAATACAAGCACATCCTCGACCGCTAGTTAATAATGAGTCAGGACCCTTCCATTGTCCTGAGAGAAGGTCCTTCCGTTTGACTAATGGCTTTGCATTCAATTGCTCTGGGCACCAATGGCGAAGCATTGCAGTAGTTCCGGCGGAATCGGCATTTAAAATATTTATTACAAAAAGAGCAAGTTGCAAGATTTGATGGGGAGAGCTATACTTAAACTCCCCTTCTTTTAATTTTTGAATTTGAAGCTTTAATGTTTGATGTGCTCTTTCCACAATGGCTTGTCCCCGGGGATTAT
>NW_011416425.1:0-565 GCF_000754665.1 Bison bison bison | reverse complement strand
AGGTCTCTTGGCCCTGCAGTCACTCGAGAGCAATCCCCAGCTTTCCTTCGCAACTCGAATGGAAGATTGGACTCCCTGGGCCAACACAAGAGGCATCCCGAATTCCCCGTCGTAACTCGAGAATCCCGCCGCAACTCGAGAAAAACCACGTGGTTCCCCCGTCATCGCAAGATGAAGCCCTTTCCCGCTACAGCGTCTCAGGAGAAGTCCCACGTTAGAATTTGGAGGTCGAAACGGTACTTGGCACCCTTGATGCGCCCCCACAAAGTTCCCCGGCATCCCGGTCTCCCTGGAGAGGAACACCGAGGTTTTCCGGCACCACTTCCTCTGAGCCCCTTCTACCCTCCTGATCTCCACAGGAGGGTCGACCCCCTGCTTTGTCTGGAAGGGGTTCCCGACCTTCCGGTCGCACCTCAGGATGAGGCCGGTCTCACGACGACATTCCAGACGTGGCCTCGTGGGTGCTTCCACATTGCGAAGCACCCCGATTTCCCGGTCCCCTCTTGGTAAGAACCCGATGCCCGGACACCTCTCCGAACTCCACCCTGTGAATGAAGTCAACACG
>NW_011416424.1:0-625 GCF_000754665.1 Bison bison bison | reverse complement strand
GGCTTGGGGAATTCTGAGCAGTTCTGGGCAAGTGTGTCAGATGTGTGCAATTAAGTGGTAGTTTGGACATTCTTTGGATTGCCTTTCTTTGTGGTTGGAATGAAAACTGACCATTTCCAGTTCTCTGGCCACTGCTGAGTCTCCCAAATTTGCTGGCATATGGAGGGCAGCACATTGATATCATCATCTTTTAGAATTTGAAATATCTCAACTGAATTCCATCACCTCCACGAGCTTTGTTGTAGTTATGCTTCCTAAGTCCCACTAGACTTCACATTCCAGGACATCGGGTCCTCAGGTGAACGATCACACCATCGTGCTTAACTGGGTCATGAAGATCTTTTGTGCACATTTCATCCATGTATTCTTCCCACCTCTTCTTAATAGTTTCTGTTTTGGCTACATCCATACCATTTCTGTCCTTTATTGTGCCCATGATTGCATGACATTTCCCTTGGTATCTGTGATTTTCTTGAAGAGATCAGTAGACTTTCCAATTCTATTGATTTGCTTTATTTATTGACATTGATAACTGAGGGTGGTTTTACCTCTCCTTGCAATTCTTTGGGGATCTTCATCCAAATGTGTATAATTTCTTTCTTTTCTTTTATGTGCTATCCAGATT
>NW_011416423.1:0-508 GCF_000754665.1 Bison bison bison | reverse complement strand
CTCCCCCAGCAGAGAAGCAGCGCAGACGCCTGCATCGCCATTAGCAAACCAGGGCTGGGCAGGGAGGCGCGGCGTGGGCTGCATCGCTGAGAGTAAGAATCTGGCCTGAATACCCTGAGCGCTATCTGAGCGAAATAATTTGGGCTAGCAAACCAGACTGTGGGATACCTACCACGCGAAAAGCCAGCCCTAACCTAAGACCGCCAGGCCCGCGCACGGAACAAAGGACTGAACAGAGATAGCCGGCTGCAGACCTTCCCCCTCCGGTGACAGGCAGCCAGAGCCGGAAGGGGGCAATCGCAGCCCCAGAGAGACATTATCTATAAAATTGTAAGCAGGCTTCTTTGCTAACGAAAACTTCTTGGGGGTCTGGACGGTCAACATCTGCCTGAGAAGGTGCGCCGGTTTTACATCCAGATAACCGAGTGGCGGGGAGGCGATAAGTCGCAGCATTGGCGCTCGCCTGGGAAGAGCAAATTGGCGCTCGGACCTGGGAAGAGCACAAAAC
>NW_011416422.1:0-737 GCF_000754665.1 Bison bison bison | reverse complement strand
ACTGATGACGTGGCTGTTCGGGCACTGATCACGTGTTTATCAGGCAGTGATCAGTGACTGACAGGCGCTGATCAGGGGACTGTGCACGCACTGATCAGGTGGCTCATCAGTAACTGACCACCTGACCTCGCATGCAGTGATCACGTGGCTGGTCGTTCACTGACCACGTGTTTATCATACGGTGATCACGTGACTGAGAGGCGCTGATCACGTGACTGTGCCGTCAGGGATCACGTGGCTGAGCAGGCACTGATATCGTGACTGAGCCTGCACTGATCATGTGCCGGGAGCCGGGGAGGCATTCCACTCTGGACAAAGGTCATGAGGAAGGAGGCTCGGCATACGCAAATGCGGGATCGAGCCTCAGGAGTCCCACCCGGATTATTCTCGAGCATCCTCCCCCCGAAAAAACTGGAGTCTGCCTACTGTATTGCTTTGTGCTCTCACCTCTGATTTCACTGGGGGCTGTCCCCCACCACCATCTCGCTCTCTCTGTCAAAGAGTTAACTTACAGCTCCAATTCATAAAGTTCCTTGTCATTCTTCCCTTTAACTTCCAGCTGAGTCTCCATCTGGAGCGCGGAACCCACCAGGCTTACTAATTATGCCGGGGCTGCTAAGACCCACTCGAGAAGCTGTCTAGGGTGAGGCACCTTTCGCTATCCGAGAGGGCGCCTGCGGCCTACGTAAGTGGTGCAAACTTCTTGTCTTGAAGTTTGATTGGTCTTCCGCGTAAAC
>NW_011416421.1:0-757 GCF_000754665.1 Bison bison bison | reverse complement strand
GGGTGGTTCTACATTCCGAAGGACCCCCGATTTCCCGGTCCCCTCTTGATAAGAACCCGATGCCCGGACACCTCTTCGAACTCCACCCTGTGAATGAAGTCAACACGAAGGGGCAGTGACTCGCCCGTGCATCGTCGGGAAAAGACCCCCAGGTTCCAAATACCGCTCGACAAGTGGCCTGTCTCCCCGGGAACACCTCGAGAGGCAAGCGGAGTTCCATGCCTTAACCCAAAACGAGGCCTGACTCTCCTGTCCCAAGTCTGCAGGGACCTTGCGATCGGAGTCTGAAGTCAGAGGAACCCTGAGGTTCCTGCCTCAACTGGAGATGAGGCCCTCTTCCAATGCACCAAACCCAGTGGAGTCCCGAGAGGCCCCTCCCACCTCCGCTTTCCCTGACTTCTCAGAGCCACCATGAGAAGCCCCCTGAGGTCACCTGCACAAGTCAAGGGAAGCCAAGGTTTCTGCCTCAACACGAGAAAGAACTCGAGAGACCTTCTTCAACACGTCTCGAGGCCAGATTCCCCTACCATGACTCCAGAGCAATGACGCGCTCCCCTCGCCACTCACATGGAGACCCGACTTCCCTGGCGCCCCACGAGAGGCTCACTGACCTCGCCGTCGTACCTAGGGAGAAACCGCACACTGTGGTCGCCGCTCGAGAACAACCCTGAGACTCCCCCATCATCGCGAGTTGAGGGCCTTCGTCTCCTGTATGGCCTAGAGACCAATCTCTGGACCTCTCTCCAACGCCTCAGGA
>NW_011416420.1:0-562 GCF_000754665.1 Bison bison bison | reverse complement strand
TGAGGCAGGAAACCCTGGCTTCCCTCGACTTGTGCAGGTGACCTCAGGGGGCTTCTCATGGTGGCTCTGAGAAGTCAGGGAAACTGGAGGTGGGAGGGGCCTCTCGGGACTCCACGGGGTTTGGTGCATTGGAAGAGGGCCTCATCTCCAGCTGAGGCAGGAACCTCAGGGTTCCTCTGATTTCAGACTCCGATCGCAGGGTCCCTGCAGACTGGGGACAGGAGAGTCAGGCCTCGTCTTGGGTTGAGGCATGGAACTCCGCTTGCCTCTCGAGGTGTCCCCGGGGAGAGAGGCCACTTGTCGAACTGGATTTGTAACCTGGGTGTTTTTTTCCGGACGATGCACGGGCGAGTCACTGCCCCTTCGTGTTGACTTCATTCACAGGGTGGAGTTCGGAGAGGTTTCCGTGCATCGGGTTCTTATCAAGAGGGGATCGGGAATTCGGGGTGCTTCGCAATGTGGAAGCACCCACGAGGCCACGTCTGGAATGTCGTCGTGAGACCAGCCTCATCCTGAGGTGCGACCAGAAGGTCGGGAACCCCTTCCAGACAAAGCAGGGGAG
>NW_011416419.1:0-535 GCF_000754665.1 Bison bison bison | reverse complement strand
CTATTATTGGATAGTCACAAATCTCTTTTGTTTCTGTGTAAAAGGGAGGTCCTTTCAAGGCGTGAATGTTTCAGAACTTTAATTTATTTGGAAATGACCCAGCTCTTCAGTACACTGTCGTCACTTAGTTTAGAACAGGATAGAAACTCGGGTAACCAAAACACCTGGAGAAACGATTGTAAGTTCAGTTCAGTTCAGTGGCTCAGTCGTGTCTGACTCTTTGGGACCCCGTGGCCTGCAGGACGCCGGGGCTTCCGTGTCCATCACCAACTCCAGGGGCTTGCTCAAACTCATGTCCATCGAATCAGTGATGCCATCCAACCATCTTAGCCTCTGTCGTCCCCTTCTCCTCTGCCTTCAATCAAGACTCTCATAGGCAGATATTTTCGAGTGTAATTCGTGTTCATAGTTTATCGAAAAGCTCATATCACATTTAATTTTCGTTTTGTTCCTGTTCTTTCGAGGTACTTTCTTGTTGACAAGCTTGTGACAGATATAACGATATAGCAATTTTTACCTTAGAACAAACCGAGGC
>NW_011416418.1:0-587 GCF_000754665.1 Bison bison bison | reverse complement strand
AGGCACTTGTCGAGCGGTATTTGGAACCTGGGGTCGTTTTCCCGTACGATGCACGGGCGAGTACTGCCCCGTTCGTGTTGACTTCATTCGACAGGGTGGAGTTCGAAGAGGTGTCCGGGCGATCGGTTCGTTATCGAAGAGGGGACCGGGAAATCGGGGTCCTTCGGAATGTGGAACCACACACGAGGCCACGTCTGGAATGTCGTCGTGAGACCGGCCTCATCCTGAGGTGCGACCGGAAGGTCGGGAACCCTTCCAGACAAAGCAGGGGAGTCGACCCTACTGTCCAGATCAGGAGGGTAGAAGAGGCTCAGAGGAAGTGGTGCCGGAAAACCTCGGTGTTCCTCTCGAGGGAGACCGGGTTTCGGGGAACTTTGTGGGTCGCATCAAGGGTGCCAAGTACCGTTTCGACCTCCAATACCTAACGTGGGACTTCTCCTGAGACACTGTAGCGGGAAAGGCTTCATCATGCGATGACGGGGGAACCACGTGGATTTTCTCGAGTTGCGGCAGGATTCTCGAGTTACGACGGGGAATTCCGGATGCCTCTTGTGTTGGCCCAGGGAAGTCCAATCTTCCATTCGAGT
>NW_011416417.1:0-521 GCF_000754665.1 Bison bison bison | reverse complement strand
CACCCAGTGAGCTCCAAGAGATACCCGTCGCGACTCGAGAGCAGAGCGGGGTTCTTTGCTTCCACTCGAGATGAATGCCTGTCTCCCCGGGTGCGTCTGGAATGCAACCCCGAGATCCCGGTGCCCCTGGAGAGGAGCATTGGCTTCTGGACACAAGCCTAGATGAGGTCTATTGGCCCTGCAGTCACTCGAGAGCAATCCCCAGCTTTCCTTCGCAACTCGAATGGAAGATTGGACTTCCCTGGGCCAACACAAGAGGCATCCCGAATTCCCCGTCGTAACTCGAGAATCCCGCCGCACCTCAAGAAAACCACGTGGTTCCCCCGTCATCGCAAGATGAAGCCCTTTCCCGCTACAGCGTCTCAGGAGAAGTCCCACGTTAGGAATTGGAGGTCGAAACGGTACTTGGCACCCTTGATGCGCCCCACAAAGTTCCCAGCATCCCGGTCTCCCTGGAGAGGAACACCGAGGTTTTCCGGCACCACTTCCTCTGAGCCCCTTCTACCCTCCTGATCTCCACA
>NW_011416416.1:0-689 GCF_000754665.1 Bison bison bison | reverse complement strand
CAGCCTGCTCCTTCCCGGGCGCGAACGCTGAAGCTGGGCAGGGCTTGGGAGGCTCGCCCAGGCCAGAGCTAGCCTCTCGGCCGGGGCTCTGTGCTATCGCGCCTGGGCGCAGAGCTGGAGCTCCGCCGGTGTGGAAGCTCACTCGGTCCTTCCCAGTAACAGGCTTGCAAGCACCCGCCGGCAGCCGGCCTCTTCTCTCCCGCGTTCCGGGCATTGGGCTCCAAACCTGGGGCCAAAGTAACTGCCCGGAGCTCACTGATCAGGGGCTGGTTCCCCTGCGCTGCGGCTGTGCTAGGGAGCCCAAACGCACAGGGGAAGCCCGCACAGCACATCCAGCTGCCTCTAGGCGGGAGGGCAGCTCCAGGGAAGGTCCCGGTCTGGCAGGCGCTTTCTGGGCACACACGGAGCAACACTCTGGCTGTGGAGCTGCCTCCCCAAGCCAGGGGACACCGGGACCCTGATTCCCTCCGTGCGGCGCTTAGTCTGGGCGGGGAAGCACCAGCTTGGGATGCAGCCTGGGGCCTTCCTTTCCCTCGGAAAGAGCTCTCCCTGGCGGGAGCTTTGGCAGTGTGCCCACCCCCAGCCCCCTAAGCCCCTCTGCAAGGACGCCTGGCTCCTAGGTCCGAAGGGAAGGCGAGAGCTGAGCTGAGGCAGGCAGTCAGGCACCGGTCACGTCTCCCACACTCCCG
>NW_011416415.1:0-754 GCF_000754665.1 Bison bison bison | reverse complement strand
TTATTGTTGGGTTATTTTTATTAGCTGTTAATGGTCAGAGTATTATCAGATACTGACTTAGACTTATGCAAGGAGAAAGTTTTTTCTTCGTTACTCATACTAACATTATTACTTCTATTCAATAATAGATTAGTCCAGTATTGGGGCTAGGAGTTAATTACTTGTTATTGGGATCTGTTTAATTTTTGTTGTTAGAGCTTTAACGCTTTTCTCAATTAGGTGGGCTAGCTTTTTAGGGGCCTAACTATGGTAGTGTTATATTTTTACTCTCTAGTCAAGGTTGTATCCGTTTCTAAAAAGGCTGTACCTTTTTAGATTAACTTTTAAAGTTACAGTGAGATTTATTTGAATTTTTGGTATCTTTAAAGCTGAACTAAGATTCATTACCTGGACAACCAGCTATCACCAGGCTCGTTAGGCATGTCACCTCTACTTACAAATCTTCTCACTATTTTGCCACATAGATGAGTTAGTTCTTGATAAACTGTTTGTAAGTAGCTCGTCTGGTTTCGGGTTGCTTAGCTGAAATTCATTTTGTTAAGTCTTATACTAGTTAATTCATTATGCAAAAGGTACAAGGGATAATCTTTGCTTTTTGTACTTTTAGTTTTTCTTTCATCGTTCCCTTGCGGTACTTTCTCTATAGCGCCATATTCTAGATTTCTATCTCCTATACTTTAAATTGGGATTAAATGTTTTGTTTTATTTTGCTTTAGTTGTTTAGTTAAGAGGATATTTTGGGCTAGATTTAGTT
>NW_011416414.1:0-528 GCF_000754665.1 Bison bison bison | reverse complement strand
TGATACGAGTATTGTGACTCCTGCTTTCTTTTGGTCCCAATTTGCATGGAAAATCTTTTTCTAGCCCTTCACTTTCAGTCTGTATGTGTCCCCCTGTTTTCGAGGTGGGTCTCTTGTAGACAGCATATGTAGGGGTCTTGTTTTTGTATCCATTCAGCCAGTCTTTGTCTTTTGGTTGGGGCATTCAACCCATTTACCGTTTAAGGTAATTACTAATAAGTATGATCCCGTTACCATTTACTTTATTGTTTTGGGTTCGAGTTTATACACCATTTTTGTGTTTCCTGTCTAGAGAATATCCTTTAGTATTTGTTGGAGAGCTGGTTTGGTGGTGCAGAATTCTCTCAGCTTTTGCTTGTCTGAAAAGCTTTTGATTTCTCCTTCATACTTGAATGAGATCCTCGCTGGGTACAATAATCTGGGCTGTAGGTTATTTTCTTTCATCATTTTAAGTATGTCTTGCCATTCCCTCCTGGCTTGAAGAGTTTCTATTGAAAGATCAGCTGTTATCCTTATGGGAATTCCCTT
>NW_011416413.1:0-565 GCF_000754665.1 Bison bison bison | reverse complement strand
CCCCTGGACGGGCCACTACAGAGGGGCCAGAGAGTATCTAACCCCCAGGATGGGTCATCAGGGAGGACTGGACCTTAGGACACACGGAGAAAAGACTAGGAAATACTGGATGCCAAGACAGATATCCTAAGAGAGCCAACCCCGATATGGGTCATGGAGGAGGGCTGGACCTTAAGACTCAGCAAGAATCAGCTGGACCCCGAGACAGGTCACCGAGGATGGCCAGGACTTAGGAACAGTTGGGACTAGGACAAGTCACTGAGGAGCCAGGGACCTTAGGATGGGTCACCTGGGGGCAGTCTGGACCCCAGGACTGGCCCATGGAAAGATCAGGACTTGAGTAAACCCACTAGAGAGGACTGAGACCCCAGGACTGGTCTCCAGTAGGGCCAGGATTTCAAAACTGTCCTGTGAGCACTTCTGGGACCCTGAAACAGCCCGTCCTTCCCAGGAGCCAGGACCCTGGGGCTGTGCCACGTGGAGGGCTCTGTCTTGTGACAGGCTGCAGGGATGACCCAGGTAGGTCGTGAAGGAGCGTTGGACGCTGGGCAGTCCTGGAGAAGGC
>NW_011416412.1:0-537 GCF_000754665.1 Bison bison bison | reverse complement strand
CTTCCCAGTAACAGGCTTGCAAGCACCCGCCGGCAGCCAGCCTCTTCTCTCCCGCGTTCCGGGCATTGGGCTCCAAACCTGGGACCAAAGTACTGCCCGGAGCTCACTGATCATGGGCTGGTTCCCCTGCGCTTGGGCTGTGCTAGGGAGCCCAAACGCACAGGGGAAGCCCGCACAGCACATTCCACCTGCCTCTAGGCGGGAGGACAGCTACCAGGGAAGGCCCGGTCTGGCAGGCGCTTTCTGGGCACAAACGGAGCAACACTCTGGCTGTGGAGCCGCCTCCCCAAGCCAGGGGCACCGGGACCCTGATTCCCTCCGTGCGGCGCTTAGTCTGGGCGGGGAAGCAACCAGCTTGGGAATAGCAGCCTGGGGCGCTTCCTTTCCCTCGGAAAGAGCTCTCCCTGCGGGAGGCTTTTGGCTAGTGTGCACACCCCCAGCCCCTAAGCCCTCTGCAAGGACGCCTGGCTCCTAGGTCCGAAGGGAAGGCGAGAGCTGAGCTGAGGCACCAGTCAGGCACCAGTCACGTCTCCCACA
>NW_011416411.1:0-632 GCF_000754665.1 Bison bison bison | reverse complement strand
CCCATAGGGCATTTTTCATTTCTTGAATGTACTAAGGTTCCCTTGTCATGTAGCCTTCCCAAGATGCTATTTTACCCTGCCTGAAATTCTTCCTGCATCTCAACCCCTGGTTGACATTGGTTCAAACCCTATGGGATCTCAACTCAATTATTAGTCTGAAAAAGCCTTCTCTGACACCCCAGTTTTTGGTGAGGGAAGAGGCCCCCTATAGAAGTTCTCAAAGTATCTGCCTGTTATTTATCATTAGTCAGTGAAAGAAGGAACTGTGTTTCTTCTTCTCTCAGCATTCTATTTCCAGAAACATATTGCATGCCTACTAGCTCATAGTAGGTGCTCAATATTTATTCAGTGTGTGAAAGACAGAAAAGTTCTGCGAAGCCTCAGCTTTTCACTTGGCTCAGCACTTTGGATCTCTTTGTATCTTTGTCAATTCAGTTCTTTCTTTCTTCTGTTGATGTGCACACTATATTCAAGGGACGATCTAAGGCATGAAGACATATCAATAAATATAGGTTCTTGCTTTCCAGGAACTCATACATCAGATTTCTATAATTCTAGGGTTTTTTAATTAATGCTCTAGAACAATGTGAACTTTTAGTATTATCCATTTTCATTTCAAAGAAAGATCATTT
>NW_011416410.1:0-518 GCF_000754665.1 Bison bison bison | reverse complement strand
TGGGAAAAGAGACTGAGGAGCTGGTTTACGCGGAAGACCAATCAAACTTCAAGACAAGAAGTTTGCACCACTTTCGTAGGCCGCAGGCGCCCTCTCGAATAGCGAAAGGTGCCTCACCCTAGACACCTTCTCGAGTGGGTCTTAGCAGCCCAGGGCATAATTAGGAAGCGTGGTGTGTTCCGCGATCCAGATGGAGACTCAGCGGGAAGGTAAAGGGAAGAATGACAAGGCACTTTATGAATTGGAGCTGTAAGTTAACTCTTTGACAGAGAGAGCGAGATGGTGGTGGGGGACAGCCCCCAGTGAAATCAGAGGTGAGAGCACAAAGCAATACAGTAGGCAGACTCCGGTTTTTCGGGGGGAGATGCTCGAGAATATCCGGGTGGACTCCTGAGGCTCGATCCCGCATTTGCGTATGCCGAGCCTCCTTCCTCATGACCTTTGTCCAGAGTGGAATGCCTCCCCGGCTCCCGGCACATGATCAGTGCATGCTCAGTCACGATATCAGTGCCTGCTCA
>NW_011416409.1:0-642 GCF_000754665.1 Bison bison bison | reverse complement strand
ATCAAAGACAGGAGCAACAAGATGCTGACAGCTGGAGGGTTGACTTAGCAGAGTGTGCAGCAGGGAAAACCAAGAAGCAACTCAACTCATACCAGTGAACACCCAGGAGACCTAATGAGTGGTTGCCGGCCCACGGTGCAGCCAGGCTACATGACAGCTGGTTAGAGTATTTCTTTTTTAAGATGACTTAATGGATGAGATATGCAATGTTTGAGTAATTTTGAGACTTTTACACAACTCAAGATGTAGGCTTTCTAAGTACAAAGTATATACATAGACTGATACCATGTTAATTTGATACCAGTTAAATCCAGGAAAAATGAAACACTTATTTCTCCTAGAATATGAATAAGACCATTCCTAGCACACAGCTCTTGGTTTTTGCCCACCTTCTGTTCACATGTCAGGCCAATCTTCATTTGGGCCATCACCTGTCTTATCCTATGAACACTGGGGACACTATTATTCAACAGTCCCTCGTCCCCACCACACCCCCACCAAGGAAAATGCTCATGATCTAAGTCTGCAAATTCTTCATCCCTAGAAAGATCAGGAACAGTGTGAGGAAAAGACTGCAAAGGGTTAGGTTCCGCTATCTTGAAGCGGCAATCTTCCAAAGACAGTGGAGCAGGTCTGCTAACT
>NW_011416408.1:0-650 GCF_000754665.1 Bison bison bison | reverse complement strand
TTCATGTGACACACTGAGCACCTGCCTTGGGAGAAGCGTGTTATTGGTAATTCAATAAACCAATCAGATGTTGTAGCTTGAGCTGGGAGCTTCATCCTCCCCACCACTCTTCAGAGATTCTAGGACCTCCACACTCTGTCCTGGGCTTCTGGATGTCCTTTGTACTAAAGGAAGTTAGGGTATAAGCAAAGCTCAGAGATCTGGATCCAAACTTCTCAGTTTGGGCCACACTTGCAAATCTCCTGGGCTGTGCTTTGTAACCCTCAGTGAATCTAAGGATTTCCCTACGTGTCTTGTGTAAAAACATATTTCTCGTCCAACAGTTGTGAGTGGGGCCTGAGAGTCTTGAGTTTCTCACAAACTCCAGGTGTTGCCCAGGCTGCTTAAGGTGTCCATATTAAACAGTGAGTACTAGAGAGTTTTGAAAAGTACTGATTGATTTTTGAAAAGTTCTGGTTGATTTTGCCGATCTTACTCCATACCCACAGAATAAGTATCTCCAGGAATGGGACCAGGGAGTCAACGTTACTAAGCGTCTCAGATATTTCTAAGGAGCAGGTAGGGTGCAACGTGAAGCTACACCACAATGTGTAGCCAGGCACATCACCCTACCATCAACCCTGTTTTGGGCTTCATTGTGTCCTACAAAA
>NW_011416407.1:0-539 GCF_000754665.1 Bison bison bison | reverse complement strand
CTCCGCTGTGAGGGTCACCCAGAGAGGTTCACAGCGTTACATGGAGAAGAGAAGAGGGAGGAGGGAGTTAGAGGTGACCCAGATGAGATGAGGTGGAATCAATAGAGGAGAGAGTGGGCTAGCCAGTAATCACTTCCTTATGTGCACTCCACAACTGGACCGCTCAGAGATGTTCACAGAGTTATACAGAGAAGAGAAGAAGGAGGAAGGTGACAGAGGTGGCCAGGAGGATAAAAGGGGGAAATGAAAAGGAGGGAGACAGATCCAGCCGGTAATCAGTTCCCTAAGTGTTCTCCACCGTCTGGAACACAGAGAAATTCAGAGTTGGGTAGAGTAGAGAGGGGTTAGGGAGGAGACACAGGCGACCTGGTGGAGAAAAAGGAGAGTCCAAAGGGAGAGAGAGCAGTCAAGTCAGTAATCTTGCTCCCTAGTGAAAAATGGGTACTGAAGATTGGGTTCTTAAAGATACAAAATTGGTAACAAATACATAAAAGCAAAAATTAAAAATATAGAGTAGAGTTTGGAATTTCAAAAATACA
>NW_011416406.1:0-580 GCF_000754665.1 Bison bison bison | reverse complement strand
CTGGTGGGCTGCCGTCCATGGGGTCACACAGACTCGGACACGACTGAAACGACTTCGCAGCAGCAGCAGCAGCAGCAGTGCATAGATATCAAAAGGGTTTAGAACAGTCAGGTAGGATCACACAAGTCACCGTGAAGCAATACTTCTCCACTTAGCCAAAGCTAACAAAAGATTTCTGTTCTAGGTCAACCTAGAAGAGATCACGGAAGAGGTAAAGAAACTTAAAATCCATTAGCAAAGGCAGTTCAACCTCTCAAGAAAACCTTGTGCTAGGCACAACACTCTTTTCTGGGGGCCCACTTTCCCTACAACCTCCTGATCCCATTCTGTACCAATTCCTTTGCTTCTCCCATCCTGAAACTGCCACCTGGAAGAAAGAACGACGTCGTTTCCTTCAGAAAAATGCGATTTCATGCCACATACCTTCTTTTAATACCAAGTCATACATTTCCCTTCAGCAACCAAGAACTGACTTTTATATTGGCATTCGACAGATTGGTGAACATACCTATCAGTGATAGTAGCGCCCCTCCCCTCCCCCGCACGCACGCACGCACGCACACACACACACACACACACA
>NW_011416405.1:0-596 GCF_000754665.1 Bison bison bison | reverse complement strand
ATGCCAATGACCACCCACCCTTACCAGGCCACAGAGGAGAGAAAACACTTACCACAGGAGGTCCGGGTAAGGAACAAGGAACTAACAAGCTCCCACCAATCAGGATTCTGCAGAGGTCAACAAGAGGTCAGCAAGAGATGGGAGACTGCAGTCCAGAGGTCCTAGCAACTTCCAGCGAGCAGCAAAGACCAGCATAGTCAAAACGAATTCAATGTTACCCAAAACAAATAAATCAACGGACAGAAGTTCTTGGAACACATGACTGAGGTTAGGGGTGACGCAGTACATGTATGTGCCAGGATACTCTTAAAGTATACTCTTCACATAGATGAGGAGAACAAGGTAAGAGGAAAACTTACTGTTTGGTTCAGGTCGCTTCTGAGCCTTTTGGGGGAACCGACCTGAAGCCAGAGTCTAGCCGAAATACACAGGCTTTGAACATCGCTGAAGACCAACATTTCCTAAGGAAAAACGCATTGCTTAGCTCAAGGTTTGTCTGGGAAATTCTTACACATCAGGAGATGGCTCCGAGGTGGATTTCTACAAAGAACATCCATGCAAAGGACAAGCCTACACAGCTCTGTGCACATCTGCCC
>NW_011416404.1:0-686 GCF_000754665.1 Bison bison bison | reverse complement strand
TCTTAAAAATCTTCCCCACTTCATTGGTCATAGTATTTTCATAAGGACTATGTTATTACCCCAGATTTGGGGTAGTGCTGCGATTAAGGAGGCTACTTGGACTCAGTTCTAAACTTCTTTCAGAATTCCATGCTGTTTTCCCTTCTCATAAAGGATTAAAACCACATCATGATAGAACAATCTGTAAGAATCATAATGCTTTTAACAAGTAAGAAATGGATTAAAAAGCACTTTGTGTCTTGTTAAAGAAATCCTCCATTCCTCAGAAGCACTTTTTAGCATTTTAGAAGTGGCATTTGATCTGACTGACATATTGACCAGTAATTTGAACAGAAGATGGATCATTTCCACTTAGATCACAAAGGGAATATAAATTTGTGACTGTAAATTCAAGAGGGACAACTTCCAAAGAATTTCTGTAGAATAACCCCTTTTACTCTAAAATAGCTTTTAAAGTTGCTTTAGATTCTTCCTTAGACTCTCTAATAAATCAGTGTCCAAAACCATACTGAGTACTTACCTATTGTTTTTATTTGGATTTGCAAATAGACCAAAATAGAATTGATCTTAAAGTGAAAGGTGACTTAAAATACCCACCCTCTACTCCTATCAATAGAAAGCACTATAGTGAAGTGAAGTGAACTCGCTCAGTCGTGTCCAACTCTTTGCGACCCCATGGACACCAG
>NW_011416403.1:0-548 GCF_000754665.1 Bison bison bison | reverse complement strand
GCATCTATGTCTTCCTCCCTTCTTCTTAAAAGGACCCACCTCTCCCATTTGTCCATTTGGGGTGGACAAACTCCCAGCTGGAGGATGGGATCTGGTTGGCTGAAACTAATACCATGATCTCATTTACATCTGCATATCCCATTCTTTAAGATAGTCATTCAAAAATGGATATGTGACCCAAATTGGTCTAATCAGAGAAAATCTCATGTTTATAATAGTAATGAATATTATTTATCACCAGGTACATCACAAAATCTCTGAAGGAATGATCTGGAAAACACTGATGGACGGCAGTGAATCCACGAGGAAATGATACGCATCTTGTAAACCAAGTAGGAAAGATCGATTTCAAAGGGGGAGGTCTTTTTCCTTCTCTGTGTGTCTGCCTCTGCCTCTGTCCTCGCCGCCAACAGCCGAGCCCACTGGTCTGCTCACCTGAGGGTGTGATCCCCACCTCTCCCAAAGGGTCCAGGCCAGTCCAAACTGAAGCACAAAATATTTAAGAAGGCTCAGCTCCTCCTCACTCCCTGGGTGAGGGGCTAGGGTAG
>NW_011416402.1:0-729 GCF_000754665.1 Bison bison bison | reverse complement strand
GAGCCAATTTCGACTCAGGATTGTTTGTTGGGGGCCTTGGCCAGAGGCAGAAACCACCGAGGTTGAGTGGAGGGACCAAGGTGGACGCGCAGGTGCGTTTTGTGTTGGAGGGGGGGAGGGTTGCCCAAGGGCAGCATCCATCCGAGTTCAGGGCGGGCACGCAGCTGTGGGCTCAGGAGTGTGTGTCGCGGGAATCCGAAGAAGGGCAGGCTCGTAGACTGCTTCTTCAGTGCGCCGACCCAGATGTGTTTCTCGGGGTCTTGAAGCAGGCCAAGCCCCCGAGGCGGGTTCAGTGCCGGGAGTGACCTGCGGGATCAGGGCTTTGTCCTGGCGAGGGACCAAGGGCAGGACACAGCGAAGTGGGCGGGTAGGGAGCGAGCTGGAGGCTCCCGGTGGTTTCTTGGCCAGGTGCTTGACCGAAGGCAGGAGCCAGCCTGCTTCAGTGCAGGCATCGGGCGGTGGGCTCAGGAGTGTTTGTCAGGGTCTTGCCCAAGGACAGGAAGGAGCCAGCCTGGTTCAGTGCAGGCACGGGGCGGTGGGCTCAGGAGTGTTTGTCGTCGCCGGGCCGTGGGCGGGACCCAGGCTCCTTCGGGGCAGGCACAGAGATGGGGGCTCAGGAGTCTGTGCTGGGCGAATCAAACAAAGGCTAGACCTAGACCAGTTCAGGACAGGGACCGAGATGCAGCTTCAGGAGTATTGGCTGGGGGTAGGATCCCGGACAGGTTCAGC
>NW_011416401.1:0-739 GCF_000754665.1 Bison bison bison | reverse complement strand
GAATTTCCCTGGCCTAGATAAGCACTTACAAGATGTTGGATGTTTGCCTGTATGTTTGGTTCTTTTCTTATGGAATGCAAGTCTTCAGATAGTATTTGATCATGCACAGTAAAATCCTCAGGTCTGCTTGTTGCGGTTTAAATACACTGGAATTCTAAACGGTTGTTTCCTTTTGTTCCTTTGCATTCTGTAGCGAAGTGATGATGATGACAGAAGCAGTGACAGGAAAGATGGGGCTCTTGAAGAACAAATAGAAAGACTGCAGGAAAAAGTGGAATCTGCTCAGAGTGAACAAAAGAATCTCTTCCTTGTCATATTTCAGGTATCGTGACTTGGGACATTGATAGGTTCAAAAAACCAGTATATTTCTTTAATTTTAAAAATGTTTTTAATCATTAGAAGTAATACATGCTTATCTGTAAGGTCTTAAATGTATAAAAATTTATACAGGAAATAAAAGTTCACTAATTGGAGGTAATTCTGTTATTAGCATGTATATTTCTTCTTGCTTAAAAAAAATGGGGGATGCTATTATTAAGTACTTGTAGATCCGTTTAGATGATTGCTTTTCCGTCCTGAAGATTTTTGGTATACATTCCTGTTAACATTTCTGATTATGTCCTTAAAACACATTCTAAGAAGAATTACTAGCATTAGTAATCTAAATATTAATGGTTAGATTACTTTTGTATTGCCAAAATGATGTGCTGCTCACCTCATCAGGCTTCCCAGGTGTCTC
>NW_011416400.1:0-704 GCF_000754665.1 Bison bison bison | reverse complement strand
CCAAACCGCCAAAGCAATCTTGAGAGTTAACAAACATATGAAAAGATACTGAACATCACTCATTATCAGAGAAATGCAAATCAAAACCACAATGAGGTGCCATTTCACTTCAGTCAGAATGACTGTGATCCAAAAGTCTACAAGCAATAAATGCTGGAGAGGATGTGGAGAAAAAGGAACCCTCTTACACTGTTGGTGGGAATGCAAAGTAGTACAGCCACTACGGAGAACAGTGTGGAGATTCCTTCAAAAACTGGAAATAGAACTGCCTTATAACCCAGAAATCCCACTGCTGGGCATACACACTGAGGAAACCAGAATAGAAAGAGACAAGTGTACCCCAATGTTCATTGCAGCACTGTTTCTAATAGCCAGGACATGGAAGCAACCTAGATGTGGATCAGCAGATGAATGGATAAGAAAGCTGTGGTACATATACACAATGGAGTATTACTCAGCCATTAAAAAGAATACATTTGAATCAGTTCTAAAGAGGCAGATGGAACTGGAGCCTATTATACAGAGTGAAATAAGCCAGAAAGAAAACCACCAATACAGTATACTAATGCATATATATAGAATTTAGAAAGATGGTAACAACAACCCTGTATGCAAGACAGGAAAAGAGACACATATGTATAGAACAATCTTTTGGATCCCGTGGGAGAGGGAGAGGGGATGATTTGGAATAATGGCATTAAAAC
>NW_011416399.1:0-561 GCF_000754665.1 Bison bison bison | reverse complement strand
AACGAAGATAGACAGGTAGCCTCCGAGACTAGAAACCCCATCAACACCATGTTGAGGACTTCGGTCAAGTACTACAAACTTGAAAGCTGATGCTGTACCCAGCCTGCCACTGATCCATCTCTCAGCATCAGATGAGGATGGAAGGAAGAACAAAAAGAGTCATCTCCAACCCCCCATGTGTATGCTCAATAGGAAGGGAGGAGGAGAAGGCCACAAAGGCTCCAGGAATGCCACTCCCACCTCTCCTAGGATCGCCGTCTTTGCTCTCCTGGTTTGCTCGATCCTTCTGCTTTTCTTACTGGTTGCCTCCTCCAGTCCTGGGGGCCCTCTCCTTGGGCCTGTAGCGCTGGCCCCACCAGACATCTTGAGCCGCTTGGTCGACAGCCAGAGTGCCCCGGGGTCGGCAACGGCGTCTGGGTCAGGGCTACGACGCTTTCTTCCTGGCCCAGCTATCTTGGCAACTCTTTGTGGACAAATTCTCCAGCAAGGAACAGACAGCCTAACGAGAAGGGGACCAGTGATCACTACCAAGGGCCGGAGTTTGCTCCCTGGTTACACCCA
>NW_011416398.1:0-725 GCF_000754665.1 Bison bison bison | reverse complement strand
GGACAATACTGGAATGGTAGCAGGGATGATTGCAAGGGGAAAGACTTAAAAACAAACAGACACATAAGCATTCAGTCCAGTTCCATTTGCAACCTAGGTCTGAAACAGAATGGAAAGAGAGCTTGCTGTGGAGGTAGAATCCAGAGTTCACGTCTCAGAGGCGGTCCTAAGGTGGCGGAGAAATAGAACAGAAAGACGACTTTCTCCCCACAAATTCATCGAAAGAACATTGAATGCTGAGCAAATTCCAGAAAACAATTTCTGAATGCTGGCAGAGGACATCAGGGACCCCAGAAAGGCAGCCCATTGTCTTTGAAAGGCGGTGGGACAAAATATAAAAGAGAAAAAGAGAGACAAATGAGGTAGGGACAGAGATCTGTACCTGGGACGGTAGTCTTAAAAGAGGAGAAGTTTCCCAACACTAGGAAACACTCTCATTGGCAGGTCAGTGGGGAGTTTTGGAATCTCAGAGGGTAACATAACGGGGAGGAAAAAGAAAGAAAGAAAGAAAGAAACCCCACAGATTGCGTGCCTAACAACAACTTCCAGCAGGGAACTAATCCAGACACTCACGATTGCCACCAGCAAGCAGGGGGCCTGAACAGGAAGGTGCGGGCTGCATTGCTTAGGGTAAGGGCCAGGCCTGAGTGCCCTGAGGGCAATCTGAGGGAGCTAATGTGAGATAGCAACCCAAATTGTGGGATAGCCAGACAGAGAGAAAAAAA
>NW_011416397.1:0-528 GCF_000754665.1 Bison bison bison | reverse complement strand
ATTTCCGAGGGAAAGGAAGCGCCCCAGGCTGCATTCCCAAGCTGGTGCTTCCCCGCCCAGACTAAGCACCGCACGGAGGGAATCAGGGTCCCGGTGCCCCTGGCTTGGGGAGGCAGCTCCACAGCCAGAGTGGTGCTCCGTTTGTGCCCAGAAAGCGCCTGCCAGACCGGGCCTTCCCTGGAGCTGTCCTCCCGCCTAGAGGCAGGTGGATGTGCTGTGCGGGCTTCCCCTGTGTGTTTGGGCTCCCTAGCACAGCCGCAGCGCCGGGGAACCAGCCCCTGATCAGTGAGCTCAGGGCAGTTCTTTGTCCCAGGTTTGGAGCCCAGTGCCCGGAACGCGGGAGAGAAGAGGCTGGCTGCCGGCGGGTGCTTGCAAGCCTGTACTGGGAAGGACCGAGTGAGCTTCCACACCGGCGGAGCTCCAGCTCTGCGCCCAGGCGCGATAGCACAGAGCCCCGGCCGAGAGGCTGCTCTGGGCTGGGCGAGCCTCCCCAAGCCCTGCCCACCTTCTAGCGTTCGCGCCCGGGAA
>NW_011416396.1:0-548 GCF_000754665.1 Bison bison bison | reverse complement strand
AGGCACGAGTCACGCAGCTGAGCAGGGATTAAGCATGCAGCTGAGCAAGCGCTAATCCCTTGATTCAACAGACCCTGATATCGTGACTGAGCAGGCCCTGATCACGTGGCTGAGCATGCACTGATCACCTGACTGAGCATGCACTGATCACGTGACTGAGAGGCACTGATCACGTGACTGAGAGGCACTGATCACGTGACTGAGAGGCACTGATCACGTGACTGAGCATGCACTGATCACGTGACTGAGAGGCACTGTTCACGTGACTGAGAGGCGCTGATCACGTGCCTGAGGGCGCTGATCACGTGACTGAGAGGCGCTGATCACGTGGCTATCATGCACTGATCACGTGCTTCAGGAGGCAATAATCAAAGAGCTGAGCTGGCACTAATCACTTGGCTAAGAGGGCACTATTCACGGAGAGGAGCAGGAAATCGTCAAGGAGCTGAGCAAACTGTAAAGAATTGGTTAAGCAGACTCTAAACACGTGACGCAGCAGGCTCTACACCCGTGACTGAGCTGACACAATTTGGGCAGCTCAGCAGACA
>NW_011416395.1:0-670 GCF_000754665.1 Bison bison bison | reverse complement strand
GGGGGCAGATGTGCACAGAGCTGTGCAGGCTTGCCTTTGCATGGATGTCTTTGTAGAAATCCACCTCGGAGCCATCTCCTGATGTGTAAGAATTTCCCAGACAAACCTTGAGCTAAGCAATGCGTTTTTCCTTAGGAAATGTTGGTCTTCAGCGATGTTCAAAGCCTGTGTATTTCGGCTAGACTCTGGCTTCAGGTCGGTTCCCCAAAAGGCTCAGAAGCGACCTGAACCAAACAGTAAGTTTCCTCCTACCTTGTTCTCCTCATCTATGTGAAGAGTATACTTTAAGAGTATCCTGGCACATACATGTACTGCCTCACCCCTAACCTCAGTCATGTGTTCCAAGAACTTCTGTCCGTTGATTATTGTTTGGTAACATTGAATCGTTTGACTATGCTGGGCTTTGCTGCTCGCTGGAAGTTGCTAGGACCTCTGGACTGCAGTCTCCCATCTCTTGCTGACCTCTTGTTGACCTCTGCAGAATCCTGGTTGGTGGGAGCTTGTTAGTTCCTTGTTCCTTACCCGGACCTCCTGTGGTAAGTGTTTTCTCTCCTCTGTGGCCTGGTAAGGGTAGGTGGTCATTGGCATCCCAAAGGTGGCTAGAAGTCAATGATTTAGGCAGGCTTGTGAATAGATATGGGAGAAGGCAATGGCACCCCACTCCAGTACT
>NW_011416394.1:0-671 GCF_000754665.1 Bison bison bison | reverse complement strand
CTAGGCAGGAACCTCAGGGTTCCTCTGATTTCGGACTCCGATCGCAGGGGTCCCTGCAGACTGGGGACAGGAGAGTCAGGCCTCGTCTTGGGTTGAGGCATGGAACTCCGCTTGCCTCTCGAGGTGTCCCCGGGGAGAGAGGCCACTTGTCGAGCTGTATTTGGAACCTGGGGGTTTTTTCCGGTCGATGCACGGGCGAGTCACTGCCCTTCGTGTTGACTTCATTCACAGGGTGGAGTTCGGAGAGGTGTCCGGGCATCGGGTGCTTATCTAGAGGGACCGGGAAATCGGGGTGCTTCGCAATGTGGAAGCACCCGCGAGGCCACGTCTGGAATGTCGTCGTGAGACCGGCCTCATCCTGAGGTGCGACCGGAAGGTCGGGAACCCCTTCCAGACAAAGCAGGGGAGTCGACCCTCCTGTGGAGATCAGGAGGGTAGAAGGGGCTCAGAGGAAGTGGTGCCGGAAAACCTCGGTGTTCCTCTCCAGGGAGACCGGGATGCCGGGGAACTTTGTGGGGGCGCATCAAGGGTGCCAAGTACCGTTTCGACCTCCAATTCCTAACGTGGGACTTCTCCTGAGACGCTGTAGCGGGACAGGGCTTCATCTTGCGATGACGGGGGAACCACGTGGTTTTTCTCGAGTTGCGGCGGGATTCTCGAGTTACGACGGG
>NW_011416393.1:0-597 GCF_000754665.1 Bison bison bison | reverse complement strand
AAGGGCTGCTCTGCTGGAGGGTCCTGAAAGCCTTACCCATCTCCCATGTGAGCTCCTTTTTATTTTCCATGGAAAGATTCATGGTCGGGAAGGGGAGCTCACTGGGAGAGGGAAAAAGCTTCCGGGATGTGCTTGGGGTATGGCCAGAGTCAGGTACCAAACTGCACGTCCACATGGGAGGGGCCCTCTGTGCATTCCACCAGCATTCCTCAACGGTTAACGCCATCTGGCACTGGGGTGCTCTGGAGCCTCTGGTCCAGACCGCGAGGTGATGCAGAGATGACCCTCAAGTTTCCTCCTCTCTGCTGGCGCCGTTTCCTCTCTAACACAGAAGGGACTCAGGGAGTACTCTGTTCTGCTGCCCTTGTGCGTTCTTTCCTCCCAGTGTCAGCCTGGGAAGGGCTTCCTGTACTTTTACTGCAAGAGTCTCCAAAGCAAGAGAAGGCCCTGGGAACCCTGTTTTATTTGCCTTTTTAGGTCCTATGTGGCACAGTGCCTTACACGTGGTAGGCTCTTAATAAATTATTTTACTCAGTAAAAGAGTATATGAAGTGCATTTTTAAAACGTGTATTTGAATGAGAAGAATAAATGAGTAA
>NW_011416392.1:0-686 GCF_000754665.1 Bison bison bison | reverse complement strand
GAGAGGCTGACTGATAAGCACTGTCAGGCAGGATATCTCGTGAAAGGCGATTCTTTCCAAGGGAGAAAATTGCCCATGACGGGTACTCAGAAAGCCAAACAGGTAACTCAACAGAGGAAGGAAACTTCCTACAAATGCTGCTTGATTTGAATATTAAATAATTTTGCCTTTCAAATGAGATCTGAACCCAGAATCCACTGATAACACTTAATATTAGGAAACTTGTGTAACTATAGGTTAAGTGTCTCATGCCACAGGGCAAAGGGAATAGAGAGCACTGTCTGGGGAATACTGTCACAGGGAGAATCAACCCTGAGTCTGATCACGCCTCTAGGTTTAACTACTGGTTTGCAGAATATGGGCAAGAAGAACATGTTAACACCACAAGGATGCAATTAGCCTGCTTCAGAATGAGGGAATGCTATATAACAAATGGTTCAGTTTCTCTCTTTCAGCCTCTGCCATGAACATGCTGCTGAATGTAAGTGGTGGAAATCAGGGTAAATAAGCTCAACTACTACTAGTGAAAATCTCTCTTCTACATTAGTTTCAGACAAGAAGACAGTTAGGAAGAGTTCTCTCAAAAACTGGGCATTTGGCTGTATCTCCAGGACCCGCAAGGAGAACCAACACACGTCTCTACCACCCACAAAGCCAAAACAGCTCTTTGGAGCTCCTCTTGAGGA
>NW_011416391.1:0-562 GCF_000754665.1 Bison bison bison | reverse complement strand
GCAGAGACAGGCTTTTTAAGGTCAATCAGCAATAGAAGTTCTTGCAGTGTTTGACAAGGAAGAACAGACGAATCAAAAACCTACTTATTCTAGGCTATGTGTGAAATAGCACCCTGGGAGACTCAGATGTAACAAAATTCCTACATAGGGAGTAAATGGAACTTTACTCAATTATTTATTTTTTGGCCGCACTACATGGCATGTGGGATCTTAGTTCCTCCATCAGGGATCAAACCTGTGCCCCCTGCATTGGAAGTGCATAGTCAACCACTAGACCATCAGGCAAGTCCCTGGAACCTTATTTTAGATTCACAGGGAGACAGAACCTGATATATTAGTATGTCTGCACTCGCCTACTTAAACCATATTATAGAGGAGATTTGTGGAACAAAGAATCAATAAATGCTCCAAATTACACCTCCAGTAAATGCAGATGCCAAGACCTGAAACCATGTCTCCTCCCCAAACCCATGATCTTTCCATTACGGTCACAGTATACACTTCCATTCCACTCTCTCAAGTAAATGAGGACACCAACACTTCCCATGAAGGGATTCTATAT
>NW_011416390.1:0-507 GCF_000754665.1 Bison bison bison | reverse complement strand
TCTGCCTGTGATGCATCATTAGAGTCGTCTCAGTGAAAGACAGGAACTCTGTGTCTTCTTCTCTCCGCCTTCCTATTCCCTCGAAACTTATTACATGCCTCCTAGCTCATTGTAGGTGCTCAGTATTTACTTAGTGTGTGAAAGACAGAAAAGCTCTTGGAAGCCTCAAGGGGTCACTTGGCTCGGCACTTTTGATCTCTTTGTATATTTGGCGATTCAATTCTTTCCTTTCCTGGGTTGATGGGTACACTATATTCGAGGCACAACCTAAGGCATGAAGACATATCCATACATAGAGGGTCTTGCTTTCAAGGAACTCGTACAGCAGATTTCTACAAGTTAGGGCTTTTCAAATGCTCTAGAAGAATGTGAACGTTCAGTAGGCTCCATTTTCATTTCAAAGAAAGATCGTTTGACTTCCATAGCAAAGGTGGAGACCTTCCAACGTTGAGTCCAATACTTATACCTTGACCATTTCAGGCAAGTCTTGTGGTTCCTTCTGGAGGT
>NW_011416389.1:0-517 GCF_000754665.1 Bison bison bison | reverse complement strand
TCTCGGCACTGAAAGCTGAGTGTGTCTACAGCACTTGGCAGAGTACTGTGAACAAACCCATGAAGCCTGAGGATTCTGTAGTAGTCCAGGTCACTGGCCATTATGCTGTCAACATTGTGAGGCTCGTGCCATAGCAGACCAGCTTCAATGTTTGTTTCCCTGACTTTATGTCCATCTTTCAATGTTTTTGGAGAAGGGAATGGCAACCCACTCCAGTATTCTTGCCTGGAGAATCCCATGGACAGAGGAGCCTGCTGGGCTACAGTCCATGCAGTCGCAAAGAGCTGGACATGGCTGAACGACTGACGCTTTGATTTTTTTAATAATATTTTTATTTGAAATAACTCTAGATTCACACACAGTTACAAGAAATAACACAGTCTATGACCTTTTACCAGTTTTCCACGATGGTAGTATCTCTCTAAACTATAGTACAATATAACTAGGATATTAACATTGAAACTGTCAAGATACAGCACGTTTCCATCACCTCAGTGATCCTTTACAGCCACACAGA
>NW_011416388.1:0-537 GCF_000754665.1 Bison bison bison | reverse complement strand
GGGTCGACTCCCCTGCTTTGTCTGGAAGCGGTTCCCGAACTTCCGGTCGCACCTCAGGATGAGGCTGGTCTCCGACGACATTCCAGACGTGGCCTCGTGGGTGGTTCCACATTGCGAAGCACCCCGATTTCCCGGTCCCCTCTTGGCAAGAACCCGATGCCCGGACACCTCTCCGAACGCCACCCTGTGAATGAAGTCAACACGAAGGGGCAGTGACTCGCCCGAGCATCGACCGGAAAAAACCCCCAGGTTCCAAATACAGCTCGACAAGTGGCTTCTCTCCCCGGGACACCTCGAGAGGCAAGCGGAGTTCCATGCCTCAACCCAAGACGAGGCCTGACTCTCCTGTCCCCAGTCTGCAGGGACCCTGGGATCCGAGTCTGAAATCAGAGGAACCCTGAGCTTCCTGCCTCAACTGGAGATGAGGCCCTCTTCCAATGTACCAAACCCCGTGGAGTCCCGAGAGGCCCCTCCCACCTCCAGTTTCCCTGACTTCTCAGAGCCACCATGAGAAGCCCCCTGAGGTCACCTGCACAA
>NW_011416387.1:0-656 GCF_000754665.1 Bison bison bison | reverse complement strand
GGGAATTAGACTTAAGTACCTAAATAATTCAAGTAAAGGATAGCATTTGCTCATTGAGTATTTGAACATGTAAGCACTGGAAATTTTATCTTGGCCCGATTTGATCAATTAAGCTATTTCAGTTCACTCATTTTGTTTGCCTAACTATAACTATCTGTCCCCAAGCTAGGCCCACCCAGGGTGGTATTTCAAGAGAATATAATTCCCCAATTTTGATCTCAGCATGAGGCCCTTCAGAATTTAATCACTGGGGTCCAGAATGAAACAGCACGTAAGAATCCGCTCTTTTAGTTTTTCATACAAAGAACTTCCTGAGGCAAAGGCAAGCACCCGACTGACTCAGCCTGCTGTCTTCACCCACTATCGCCCCACCCTCAAGAAAGTAGACCACCAAGCCTTCAAACAGCTCCCAGTAAAGGCAGAGCAAGTCATTTTCCCCAGGACAGTCATGACTCCCTCTGCCCCTAAACTGGTAAGGGAAGCCACAATGAGTGATTAAGGGTCTGTCCTTGTTTAAAAAGTTATTATCAAGGATTAGCTGGCAATGATATAGCTGGCAAGTTCCTCAGCTGAAAAGAGAAGCAGAGAAGTCTAATTCTATACTCTGTGTTTGTATGCCAGTTTAGAAAAATTCAAATTATAATGATTATGCAAGA
>NW_011416386.1:0-690 GCF_000754665.1 Bison bison bison | reverse complement strand
GGGTGGCGTTCGGAGAGGTGTCCGGGCATCGGGTTCTTCTCAAGAGGGACCGGGAAATCGGGGTCCTACGGAATGTGGAACCACCCACGAGGCCACGTCTGGAAGGTCTTCGTGAGACCGGCCTCATCCTGAGGTGCGACCGGATGGTCGGGAACCCCTTCCAGACAAAGCAGGGGAGTCGACCCTCATGTCCAGATCAGGAGGGGAGAAAGGGCTCAGAGGAGGGGGTGCCGGAAAACCTCAGTGTTCCTCTCGAGGGAGACCGGGATTTCGGGGAACTTTGTGGGTCGCATCAAGGGTGCCAAGTGCCCTTTCGACCTCCAATTCCTAACGTGGGACTTCCCCTGAGACGCTGGAGCAGGAAAGGGCTTCATCTTGCGATGACGGGGGAGCCACCTCGTTTTTCTCGAGTTACGGCGGGATTCTCGAGTTAGGACGGGGTATTCAGGCTGCCTCTTATGTTGGCCCAGGCAAGTCCAGTCTTCCATTCGAGTTGCGAAGGAAAGCTGGGGATTGCTCTCGAGTGACCGCAGGGCCAATAGACCTCATCTAGGCTTGTGTCCAGAAGCCAATGTTCCTCTCCAGGGGCGACAGGGATCTCGGGGTTGCATTCCAGACGCACCCGGGGAGACAGGCATTCATCTCGAGTGGAAGCAAAGACCCCGCTCTGCTCTCGAATCGCGACGGGTA
>NW_011416385.1:0-529 GCF_000754665.1 Bison bison bison | reverse complement strand
ATTTCTATAGTTGCTACTTGTGTTTCCTCAGCATGAGTGTTAGTAACAAAAAATTGGCTAAGTTATGTTTACTAAGATCCATTATGAAATATAGTACTATTATAAATCTTGTGCACTTTAAACTAACTTCCTTTTCAGGAAAATAATATCAATTCAACTTTAAATTGCACATAAAAGTATATATTAATAAAAGGCATCACATTTAAACATTGTAGAATTGTGCACAATAAACTCTTATAGCAGACTCTGTGATAAAGACAGCCTACCTCATTCAAAATTCTCAAAAAGAAAATTGAAGTGCATAAGAAAGGAGGGAAGAATATTAAAATCTTAGGAATCTGAAGCTGAAAGGGGCTTTCAAGAATTGGTAGAATGTAATTTACCTTTAAAGGCAATATTTTTATGTGTAAATACATTTAACTATAAGCCAATATGGTAAAGTTTCCCTGTTTCTGGATAAATTTAGGGCAAGCTTCATAACATTTTTGGTAAAAATAAAAACAGTTCTCTGATTAGTTGCATTTTAAAA
>NW_011416384.1:0-682 GCF_000754665.1 Bison bison bison | reverse complement strand
TGCTAGAATTTTGTTAAGGATTTTTGCATCTATGTTCATCAGTGATATTGGCCTGTAGTTTTTCTTTTTTGTGGGATCTTTGTCAGGTTTTGGTATTAGGGTGATGGTGGCCTCATAGAATGAATTTGGAAGTTTACCTTCCTCTGCAATTTTCTGGAAGAGTTTGAGCAGGATAGGTGTTAGCTCTTCTCTAAATTGTTGGTAGAATTCAGCTGTGAAGCCGTCCGGACCTGGGTCTTTTGTTTGCTGGAACTATTTTTGATTACAGTTTCAATTTCTGTGCTTGTGATGGATCTGTTAAGTATTTTCTATTTCTTCCTGGTCCAGTTTTGGAAAGTTGTACTTTTCTAAGAATTTGTCCATTTCTTCCACACTGTCCATTTTATTGGCATATAATTGTTGATAGTAGTCTCTTATGATCCTTTGTATTTCTGTGTTGTCTGTTGTGATCTCTCCATTTTCATTTCTAATTTTATTGATTTGATTTTCTCCCTTTGTTTCTTGATGAGTCTGGCTAATGGTTTGTCAATTTTATTTATCCTTTCAAAGAACCAGCTTTTGGCTTTGTTGATTTTTGCTATGGTCTCTTTTGTTTCTTTTGCATATATTTCTGCCCTAATTTTTAAGATTTCTTTCCTTCTACTAACCCTGGGGTTCTTCATTTCTTCCTTTTCTAGTTGCT
>NW_011416383.1:0-522 GCF_000754665.1 Bison bison bison | reverse complement strand
CTTCAACACGTCTCCGAGGCCACGATTCCCCTACCATGACTCGAGAGCAATGACGCACTCCCCCTCCGCCACTCGCATGGAGACCCGACTTCCCTCGGCGCCCCACCGAGAGGCTCACTGACCTCGCCGTCGTACCTCGTGATAAAGCGCACACTGGGGCCGCCGCTCGAGAACAGCCCCGACGACTCCCCCGTCCATCGCAAGATGAGGGCCTTCGTCTCCTGCATGGCCTAGAGACCAACCTCGCGACCTCTCTCCAGACGCCTCAGGAGGCTTGACTCCCTTTACGTCCACCCAGTGAGCTCCAAGAGATACCCGTCGCGACTCGAGAGCAGAGCGGGGTTCTTTGCTTCCACTCGAGTTGAATGCCTGTCTCCCCGGGTGCGTCTGGAATGCAACCCCGAGATCCCGGTCGCCCCTGGAGAGGAACATTGGCTTCTGAACACAAGCATAGATGAGGTCTATTGGCCCTGCAGTCACTCGAGAGCAATCCCCAGCTTTCCTTCGCAACTCGAATGGAAG
>NW_011416382.1:0-763 GCF_000754665.1 Bison bison bison | reverse complement strand
CAAAAAAAAAAAGACCATTTGCAGGAATATGCAGAAACCTAGAGCGAATCACAGTAAGTAAAGAAAGGCAGATTAAAGAGATATTACAACATATGCCTTCCAGAAGGGATTAAAAAACATATTGATGGGATGAGTACCCAAGGAAAAGTGAAATGGACTTACACTCCTGGTAAGAAAATTACAGTTGGCAAAGGGTTTTGGTGGGTGAGAGGCCAACAGGTCAAGGCTGGAATAGACTTATATACACAAATACCTATGCAGTTCATAATCCACATGGACCTCCTGTATCAAGAGATATGTACTCAATAGATTCCAAAAGATACCTCTGACAATAACCAGAGCTAAATTCCTCCAAGTGTCTATGGAAAGGAAGGTGGAACTGTTTCTATGACAACAACTACAATGGTGTTAATAGTCTTAAAAAATATATAGCTTCGCTTAAAAAAAAAAGATCAAAGAGTAAACAACCAAAACTTTTGGTGACTACCTATGTCTCATTTTACTCTCATTTACAACCAGACTTGGGAATAACACAGAGGCTGCTGTTACCATGGGTACAAGAGGAGGGAATGAAGAAATGCTGTCACGTTGTGGACATTTTCTCTAACAGCAACCTTAAAATTCTTGCTGATGGCCACAATATTCACAAGGGTGCTGAGCTCTAACTGATATCCACCCTTAACAAATTTTCAGGGTTCACAGAGGGGAAAATAAGTAAAGTAAACTTGGGAGAAGCTAACAGGAAGAGGATATGAACAGCTAA
>NW_011416381.1:0-637 GCF_000754665.1 Bison bison bison | reverse complement strand
GCGGGATCGAGCCTCAGGAGACCACCCGGATATTCTCGAGCATCTACCCCACAAAAAAAACCGGAGTCTGCCTACTGTTATTGCTTTGTGCTCTCACCTCTGATTTCACTGGGGCTGTCCCCCACACCATCTCGCTTTCTCTGTCAAAGAGTTAACTTACAGCTCCAATTCATAAAGTTACTTGTCATTCTCCCTTTAACTCCCAGCTGAGTCTCCACGTGGAGAGTGGAACCCACCACGCTTACTAATTATGCCTGGGCTGCTAAGATCCACTCGAGAAGCTGTCTATGGTAAGGCACCTTTCGCTATTCGAGAGGGCGCCTGCGGCCTACGTAAGTGGTGCAAACTTCTTGTCTTGAAGTTTGATTGGTCTTCCGCGTAAACCAAGCTACTCAGTCTCTTTTCTCCACCGAATTTTCCTACTGAGCTCTCCTCATACTATTATTCTTGACATCTCTGATTAGCATATAAATAGTCGCCTAGGCCATCTCTCCTTCGAATACCCTGGATCAGTTGGGGCTGGTCCCCGGCAGGTGGCGACCGAACAGGGACCTCAGGAGACAATACTCAAAGAGCTGAGCAGACACGAACCACGCAATCAGCAGGCAATAAGCATGGAGCTCAGCAGTGACGAATC
>NW_011416380.1:0-677 GCF_000754665.1 Bison bison bison | reverse complement strand
ATGTTAATCAATACACTGCCAGGGACACAGCAGGTAAGGGATATGGAAACTTAGCAGCAAACAATGGCTCAACAAGTGAAAAACCATTCACCAATACAATTTCTAATCAATCTTTTAACTACTCAAAAGAATCTGTGTTTAGACAGTTTAGAACATCTCCTGCCTCTCACAGTTGGGAGGCTCTGAACAGTCACATGTGGCCGGAAAAACCTATTCAGGCAGGCTAGAGGATTTCCAAAGGAGTTTGTAGGTTAAACACTGTCACACCCAGGAATTATTAACTGGAAATGTAAGCTAACTCTTTTTTCAGAGAGAGGTAGTTGGGGAGAGCCCCCTGTAAAGTCAGAGGTTTAGGTGAAAGCGCAAGCAGAAAGTAGGCAGACTCTGTTTTGGGGGTATATGCTTGAGAATTTCCAGGGGGACTCCTGAAGCTCGATCCCGCCTTTGCGTATGCCGAGCCTCCTTCCTCATGACCTTTGTCATGGGCGGAGTACCTCACTGGCTCCCAGCAGTGACAGAATTCCAGATGAGCTATTCCAGATCCTGAAAGATGATGCTGTGGAAAGTGCTGCACTCAATATGCAATATGCAATATGCACTCAATATGCAATATGCCGGCTCACAGCACTAGGGAATCTGGCCTGGAGACGTGTTGAAGAAGGTCTCTCGAGGTTTCT
>NW_011416379.1:0-534 GCF_000754665.1 Bison bison bison | reverse complement strand
GCGGGGTGAACCCGGGCGGCGGGGGGCGGGGGGCGGGGGTCGGGGGTCCGGTCATGGCGGAGCGGGGGCGGGCATCCCAGTTGTGCTCTCGGAGGCCGCCCTGGGGCTGGACCCGCGCCGGGAGCGCACCCGGGGCGGGGTCAACCCGGGCGGCGCGGGTGGAGACTCCGATCGCTGTGGGTGGGGTCGGTCCCAGTTGTGCTCCGGGGATCCCACTGCGGCTGGGAAGGCACCGGGAGCATGGCAGGGCGGGCGGCGCGGGGCGGGGCGGCTCCTGGCGGGGTAGGGAGGGCTTCCCCGTTGTCCTCTCGGGGGTCGCCATGGCGGCTGGGAACGCCCATTGCGTGCGCTCCTGGGTCCCCAAGGGTCGGCATCCAGTGGGCGCGGCGGAGGGGTGCGGACCACAGGTCAGGGAACTGGGACTGCGTGGAGCAGGGAACCACGTAGTCCGCCCTCTGTTGGCACCACCTGGCGGTCGCAGAAAGGCCTCGCCTTTGGGCTCAAGGCCTTTACCGCTCCACCCCTTTGCTGAAA
>NW_011416378.1:0-629 GCF_000754665.1 Bison bison bison | reverse complement strand
TTATAGTTTCTTTTGTTGTGCAGAAGCTTTTAAGTTTAATTAGGTCCCATTTGTTTATTTTCGCTTTTATTTCCAATATTCTGGGAGGTGGGTCATAGAGGATACTGCTGTGATGTATGTTGGAGAGTGTTTTGCCTATGTTCTCCTCTAGGAGTTTTATAGTTTCTGGTCTTATGTTTAGATCTTTAATCCATTGTGAGTTTATTTTTGTGTATGGTGTTAGAAAGTGTTCTAGTTTCATTCTTTTACAAGTGGTGGTTGACCAGTTTTCCCAGCACCACTTGTTAAAGAAATTGTCTTTTCTCCATTGTATATTCTTGCCTCCTTTGTCAAAGATAAGGTGTCCGTAGGTGCATAGATTTATCTCTGGGCTTTCTATTTTGTTCCATTGATCTATATTTCTGTCTTTGTGCCAGTACCATACTGTCTTGATGACTGTGGCTTTGTAGTAGAGCCTGAAGTCAGGCAGGTTGATTCCTCCAGTTCCATTCTTCTTTCTCAAGATTGCTTTGGCTATTCGAGTTTTTGTATTTCCATACAAATTGTGAAATTATTTGTTCTAGCTCTGTGAAAATACTGTTGGTAGCTTAATAGGGATTGCATTGAATCTATAGATTGCTTTGGGTAGT
>NW_011416377.1:0-692 GCF_000754665.1 Bison bison bison | reverse complement strand
CATGCACAGATCACGTGGCTGATCATACACTGATCACGTGCCTGGTTATGCACAGATCACTTGACTAATCATGAACAGATCACGTGACTGATCATGCACTGATCACGTGGCTGATCATACACTGATCACGTGCCTGGTTATGCACAGATCACTTGACTAATCATGAACAGATCACGTGACTGATCATGCACTGATCAAGTGGCTGACCATACTCTGCTCCCGAAGCTGATCATGCACTGATCACGTGGCCATCATGCACTGATCACGTGGATGATCATGCAATGATCACGTAGCTACCCTGTCCTGGTCACGTGCCTGATCATTCACTGATCACGTGACTGATCATGCACTGAACACATGGCTATCATGCACTGCTCACGTGGCTGATCATGCAATGATCACGTAGCTACCATGTACCGGTAACGTGACTGATCACGGAATCATCAGGTGACTGATCATGCACTGATCAGTTCGCTATCATGCACTTATTACTTGGCTGATCATACACTGATCACGAGACTGATCATGCACTGATCACGTCTATATCATGCACTAATCACATGACTGCACATGCACTGATCACGTGGATGATCATACACTGATCATGTGAGAGATCATGCAGTGATCACGTGGCTATCATGCACTGATCAAGTGGCTGACCATACTCTGCTCCCGAAACAGATCATGCACTG
>NW_011416376.1:0-532 GCF_000754665.1 Bison bison bison | reverse complement strand
CTCAAATTTAAAACCAGTTGTTTCAAACATACTGAACAGAGTTACCCCAGGTTCTTGTTCAAGGAGAAAAAAGTATGTTCACTTCAAGAAAGATAATGCTCAGAAATTACAGCCTGTTAGTCATGTGACTCCTGCATCAGAAGCAAAGACTGTCTTGCCACTTTCTGTCTCTGAATCAAGATCAACAGATAGTCCTACTATTATTAAGCCTTTGTCCAAAGCGGACTATAAAAATATTTCACCACAAATAGTGCCTAAAACTTTTCAGAGTTATGTTCTCCTTATTTACCTTCACAAGTTCATTGCAGCATCCAGTAGAAACAGCAGTTACTGCAGGAGCTATGGATAAAAATGCTCATATATCAAAGTGACTTTCCACTTCTGAAACAAATAGCAATACATCCCAAAAGGCCTAAACTCAGTGATGGAATTATAGGAGAACATTCTTTAGCTTTGTCCCTCCAGGTATTTCAAACAGTGACTACTCAGCAAAGCACACCAGACAGTGTTCATACCTCATTAAGCCATGTTC
>NW_011416375.1:0-548 GCF_000754665.1 Bison bison bison | reverse complement strand
TGACACCAGACCCCCTCACCCACGACATGCATTGAGATAACATGGGCAGCAGGTGAGTCATTCCGGGCTAAAAAATGATTGACATGAATCTTGAAGAAAGGCAGATTTCCAGGCAAATATGTCATTTCCTTAACATAGATGAGGAGAACAAGGTAGGAGGAAAACTTACTGTTTGGTTCAGGTCGCTTCTGAGCCTTTTGGGGGAACCGACCTGAAGCCAGAGTCTAGCGGAAATACACAGGCTTTGAACATCGCTGAAGACCAACATTTCCTAGGAAAAAACCGCATTGCTTAGCTCAAGGCTTGTCTGGGAAATTCTTACACATCAGGAGATGGCTCCGAGGTGGATTTCTACAAAGAACATCCATGCAAAGGACAAGCCTGCAGAGCTCTGTGCACATCTGCCCCCTCCCCCCACTCACAGCCAGCAGCATTTCCAAGTGACCTCCTAAGGCCTTCGCCAAACTACAGGGGCACCTCTGGGTTTCCTGTTTCCCTCATTTTTCGGAATCTTTTCTAAAAAAAAAGAAAAAACAAAAAACAAATTA
>NW_011416374.1:0-610 GCF_000754665.1 Bison bison bison | reverse complement strand
AGTGAGCTCCAAGAGATACCCGTCGCGATTCGAGAGCAGAGCGGGGTTCTTTGCTTCCACTCGAGATGAATGCCTGTCTCCCCGGGTGCGTCTGGAATGCAACCCCGAGATCCCTGTCGCTCCTGGAGAGGAACATTGGCTTCTGGAAACAAGCCTAGATGAAGTCTAATGGCCCTGCAGTCACTCGAGAGCAATCCCCAGCTTTCCTTCGCAACTCGAATGGAAGATTGGACTTGCCTGGGCCAACACAAGAGGCATCCTGAATTCCCCGTCGTAACTCGAGAATCCCGCCGTAACTCGAGAAAAACCACGTGGCTCCCCCGTCATCGCAAGATGAAGCCCTTTCCCGCTACAGCGTCTCAGGAGAAGTCCCACGTTAGGAACTGGAGGTCGAAAGGGCACTTGGCACCCTTGATGCGACCCACAAAGTTCCCCGAAAATCCCGGTCTCCCTCGAGAGGAACACTGAGGATTTCCGGCACCCCCTCCTCTGAGCCCTTTCCCCCTCCTGATCTGGACAGGAGGGTCGACTCCCCTGCTTTGTCTGGAAGGGGTTCCCGACCTTCCGGTCGCACCTCAGGATGAGGCCGGTCTCACGAAGACATTCCAGA
>NW_011416373.1:0-528 GCF_000754665.1 Bison bison bison | reverse complement strand
GTCCCTCGACTTGTGCAGGTGACCTCAGGGCGCTTCTCATGGTGGCTCTGAGAAGTCAGGGAAACTGGAGGTGGGAGGGGCCTCTCGGCACTCCACTGGGTTTGGTGCATTGGAAGAGGGCCTCATCTCCAGTTGAGGCAGGAACCTCAGGGTTCCTCTGATTTCAGACTCCGATCCCAGGGTCCCTGGATACTTGGGAAAGGAGAGTCAGGCCTGTCTGTGCTGAGGCATGGAACTCCGCTTGCCTCTCGAGGTTTCCCGGGGAGCCAGGCCACTTGTCGAGTGGTATTTGGAACCTGGGGGTCTTTTCCCGACGATGCACGGACGAGTCACTGCCCCTTCGTGTTGACTTCATTCACAGGGTGGAGTTCGAAGAGGTGTCCGGGCATCGGGTTCTTATCAAGAGGGGACCGGGAAATCGGGGTCCTTCGGAATGTGGAACCACCCACGAGGCCACGTCTGGAATGTCGTCGTGAGATCGGCCTCATCCTGAGGTTCGACCGGAGGTCGGGAACCCCTTCTAGACAA
>NW_011416372.1:0-568 GCF_000754665.1 Bison bison bison | reverse complement strand
GTGCACAGACATACATAGACTGTATATGTTTAGATATGGTAGATACATACTGGTTCTGTAGCATTAAACTTTTATACAGGGCATTAAAAAAATGTCTAAAAATGATTGCTCCTTAATGTGTAATAATGAAATAAAGTTTGAGAACCTCTGATCTAATAGCAGCCACTACTCAGATTTTTTTTCTGAGAACTTCCAGAGATATTCTAGGCATTTTCAAGCAAATACCTACACTTCCATTTATTCATTTTTTTAAAAAAGATTGATTGATTTATGGCTACACTGGGTCTTTGTTCTGCACATGGTCTTTCTCTAGTTGTGGCGAGTGGGGGTACTCCTCATTGGGGTGCGCAGGCTTCTCGTGGCAATGGCTTCTCTTGTTGTACAGCACAGGCTCTCGGTGCTCGGGCTTCAGTAGTTGTGGTACATGGGCTTGGTAGTTGAGGCTCATGGACTCTAGAGCACTAGCTCAGTTGTTCTGAGGCATGTGGGAATCTTCCTGGACCCGGGATTGAACCTGTGACCCCTGCATTGGCAGGTGGATTCTTATCTACTGGACCACCAGGAAAGC
>NW_011416371.1:0-550 GCF_000754665.1 Bison bison bison | reverse complement strand
GTTTTGTCACTTGTGGCCAGAAGAGTCCTGCCTAGTGATTGGGGCTTTCCTCTGGGGAGTCCTCTGGCTACTTCTGAATGCCACACCTTGAGGTGCCTGACCCCTCTTGACTCTCTGATTTGCCTGCAGACACAAAGTCATTTCCATTTTCCTTCTTAAAATACATGAGATAGTGGATGCTTCCAAAATGTATTTCATTAAAGTCCAAAATAATAAAACACACATATAAGAAATACAAAGAGCATGTAAATGTCATGTTCCCATATTTGATCCTAAAAAATGCCTAAAAAAAGCTTAAGAGCCCCTATTCTAATCTCTTTACTTTATGGTACTAGTTCTCAAAGTGGAGGCCCTGACAGGAGCATCAGTATCTCTGGAGAACTTGTTAGAAATGCGAATTCCCAGGCCAGCCCAAACCTACTGAATCCAAACCATGGTGGTAGGGTGTTTTGCCAAAAGTTTTCACTTTCGTTTCTGGTTCAAAGGATTTGTTAACAAAATAAACCACTCGTTTTATACAAATAAATATTCCAAATATTTATTAGAGAAT
>NW_011416370.1:0-604 GCF_000754665.1 Bison bison bison | reverse complement strand
GCCGGTGTGGAAGCTCACTCGGTCCGTTCCCACGTAACAGGCTTGCAAGCACCCGCCGGCAGCCAGCCTCTTCTCTCCCGCGTTCCGGGCATTGGGCTCCAAACCTGGGACCAAAGTACTGCAAGGAGCTCACTGATCGTGGGCTGGTTCCCCTGCGCTGCGGCTGTGCTAGGGAGCCCAAACGCACAGGGGAAGCCCGCACAGCACATCCACCTGCCTCTTGGAGGGAGGACAGCTCCAGGGGAGGCCCGGTCTGGCAGGCGCTTTCTGGGCACAAACGGAGCAACACTCTGGCTGTGGAGCTGCCTCCCCAAGCCAGGGGCACCGGGACCCTGATTCCCTCCGTGCGGTCGCTCAGTCTGGGCGGGGAAGCACCAGCTTGGGAATGCAGCCTGGGGCGCTTCCTTTCCCTCGGAAAGAGCTCTCCCTGCGGGAGGCTTTGGCAGTGTGCACACCCCCAGCCCCTAAGCCCTCGTGCAAGGACGCCTGGCTCCTAGGTCCGAAGGGAAGGCGAGAGCTGAGCTGAGGCCCCAGTCAGGCACCAGTCACGTCTCCCACACTCCCGCAGCCTGCTCCTTCCCGGGCGCGAAACGCTAGAAGCTGG
>NW_011416369.1:3799-4270 GCF_000754665.1 Bison bison bison | reverse complement strand
CCATTCGAGTTGCGGAGGAAAGCTGGGGATTGCTCTCGAGTGACTGCAGGGCCAATAGACCTCATCTAGGCTTGTGTGCAGAAGCCAATGTTCCTCTCCAGGGGCGACCGGGATCTCGGGGTTGCATTCCAGGTGCACCCGGGGAGACAGGCATTCATCACGAGGGGAAGCAAAGAACCCCGCTCTGCTCTCGAGTCGCGACGGGTATCTCTTGGAGCTCACTGGGTGGACTAAAGGGAGTCAAGCCTCCTGAGGCGTTTGGAGAGAGGTCGCGAGATTGGCCTCTAGGCCATGCAGGAGACGAAGGCCCTCATCTCCGCGATGACGGGGGAGTCTCGGGGTGGTTCTCGAGCGGCGGCCCCAGGGTGCGGTTTCTCACGAGGTACGACGGCGAGGTCAGTGAGCCTCTCGTGGGGCGCCAGGGAAGTCGGGTCTCCAGTGCGAGTGGCGAGGGGGAGCGCGTCATTGCTC
>NW_011416369.1:0-412 GCF_000754665.1 Bison bison bison | reverse complement strand
CGGGCGAGTCACTGCCCCTTCGTGTTGACTTCATTCACAGGGTGGAGTTCGGAGAGGTGTCCGGGCATCGGGTTCTTACCAAGAGGGGACCGGGAAATCGGGGTGCTTCGCAATGTGGAAGCACCCACGAGGCCACGTCTGGAATGTCGTCGTGAGACCGGCCTCATCCTGACGAGCGACCGGAAGGTCGGGAAACCCTTCCAGACAAAGCAGGGGAGTCGACCCTCCTGTGGAGATCAGGAGGGTAGAAGGGGCTCAGAGGAAGTGGTGCCGGAAAACCTCGGTGTTCCTCTCCAGGGAGACCGGGATGCCGGGGAACTTTGTGGGGGCGCATCAAGGGTGCCAAGTACCGTTTCGACCTCCAATTCCTAACGTGGGACTTCTCCTGAGACGCTGTAGCGGGAAAGGGCTT
>NW_011416368.1:0-555 GCF_000754665.1 Bison bison bison | reverse complement strand
TTTCCTTCAATATCTTTGAATGTCAACTTGCTTTTAGGGTTTTGGCAGGTAGATTGATTTTTAAAAGTCAGTATAAGGGCACCACACATTCAGCAGCAGATGCATCCTTAAAAAAAAACCTACATAAATCAATTCTATGCATCAGATAACTGAAGTGTACTAGGGGAGCTATTTTAAGTAACACTATAGTAAATTATCTAGCAAAGTGAATAATCACTCCCTGCTTGTTCAGTAAATCTGGATTTTCATATGGAATGACTTCAAGCAAGACATTTCTAAGAGGCAAATATGGTATCACTGACTAAGTTGCAGGAACGCATACAGTTCAGATCCTGCACCTACAAAGTCCCCGTCCCCCGAATTACCAGCAAACCTTGGGTGGAGGCTGGCACCATGGTTGTTTGCCCGACATTTAGCACAACAGCCCCATGAGAGATTATCATCCCATTTAACAAGAGAGGACACACAGGATTAGAAAGACTAAGTCATCTGTGGAAGAGCTGGGGCTCCAAATTCCAGTCCCCACCAAACTGACACATCGTCAGGGAAACGCAC
>NW_011416367.1:0-880 GCF_000754665.1 Bison bison bison | reverse complement strand
TCCATATCCCTTACCTGCTGTGTCCCTGGCAGTGTATTGATTAATATAATTGGTGTAAGTAGTAGCTTTAATGTTTGTAACCTGGGACCCTTGAGTTAATTCTTTTTTATTGTTATAGCCCACCACACCTTTGCTCTGTAGGAATGCAACTTTATCTAATGCTTTTTTGGAGGGTGGCTCCTGACCAACCACCTTTAGAGAAAAATAAGTTTTCTGAAGAAAAGGTCTTAAAATGTTAACAGGCCTCCGGGCCAGAAGATGATGCAAATCACCGAAGCGTTTGCATATGATAAGTTTGCAGGAAGAAAGCCTGGTTTGCTGCAAGACTCTACCCCTTCCCCGATTATCCTCTATGCATAACTTAAGGTATAAAAACTACTTTGAAAAATAAAGTGCGGGCCTTGTTCACCGAAATTTGGTCTCACCATGTCGTTCTTTCTCTTACCTTCTGGCTGAATCTTCAGCCTCTTTTCTCCACTGAATTTCCTCACTGAGCTATCCTCATTCTATTACTCTTTATATCCTTAATTAACATTTAATTAAGCAGTTGTTTCCTGATCTTCGCCTACGCCGTCTCTCCTTCGAATACCCTGGATCAGCCGGGGCTGGTCCCCGGCACCCTACCATCGCTCGAGAGCAATGACGCGCTCGGCCTCGCCACTCGCATGGAGACCCGACTTCCCTGGCGCCCCACGAGAGGCTCACTGACCTCGCCGTCGTACCTCGTGAGAAACCGCACACTGGGGCCGCCGCTCGAGAACAACCCCGAGACTCCCCCGTCATCGCGAGATGAGGGCCTTCGTCTCCTGCATGGCCTACAGACCAATCTCGCGACCTCTCTCCAAACGCCTCAGGAGGCTTGACTCCCTTTTAGTCCACC
>NW_011416366.1:0-597 GCF_000754665.1 Bison bison bison | reverse complement strand
GGGGTTCTTTGCTTCCACTCGAGATGAATGCCTGTCTCCCCGGGTGCGTCTGGAATGCAACCCCGAGATCCCGGTCGCCCCTGGAGAGGAACCTTGGCTTTCTGGACACAAGCCTAGATCGAGGTCCTATTGGCCCTGCAGTCACTCGAGACGCAATTCCCCAGCTTGCCTTCGCAACTCGAATGGAAGATTGGACTTCCCTGGGCCAACACAAGAGGCATCCCGAATTCCCCGTCGTAACTCGAGAATCCCGCCGCAACTCGAGAAAACCACGTGGTTCCCCGTCATCGCAAGATGGAAGCCTTTCCCGCTACAGCGTCTCAGGAGAAGTCCCACGTTAGGAATTGGAGGTCGAAACGGTACTTGGCACCCTTGATGCGCCCCCACCAAGTTCCCCGGCATCCCGGTCTCCCTGGAGAGGAACACCGAGGTTTTCCGGCACCACTTCCTCTGAGCCCCTTCTAGCCTCCTGATCTCCACAGGAGGGTCGACTCCCCTGCTTTGTCTGGAAGGGGTTCCCGACCTTCCGGTCGCACCTCAGGATGAGGCCGGTCTCACGACGACATTCCAGACGTGGCCTCGTGGGTGCTTCCACAT
>NW_011416365.1:0-512 GCF_000754665.1 Bison bison bison | reverse complement strand
AGAAAGTGGGGGCCCCAAAAGGAGCAGCTGCAGCCAAGGGTGGCATGCTCTCCTGTGGCTGAGAGGGGCGAAGGGGAGGAGAGGTGCTCTGGACAGCGGGTGGGGCCCTTCGGTCCTCTGGAGCAGGAGTCGTCGTCGTGGCTGGTGCGCCGCCTGGCCCCTGGGCCCGGCCGTTGCCGGGCCCGCTTGGGCTCCGCTGGGGGTGCCGAGCTCTTCGGTTTTGAAACCATATCTAGGGGAGCAAAAAGGCAGACAGGGCACATCAGAAGCCGTGGCCGTCCAGATCACCCACCGTGCTGGCGCCGCCGCGGCGCCCGTTCGACAGCCCCCCCGGCCGCCCGGCCTCTGGTCTGTCAGGGCCCAGGGCGACTTCTGCAGGGCCATTTTCTGCAAACGAATCCCTTGGCCCTGGGAAATGAGGGGTGCCCGCACGGCCAGAAGCGGCCCAAAAACCCTCCACTCAGGCCGCCGACTTTCGGCCCCTTCCCCCCCAAGCCCCAGCCCCAGCCCCA
>NW_011416364.1:0-569 GCF_000754665.1 Bison bison bison | reverse complement strand
GAAGCCCCCTGAGGTCACCTGCACAAGTCGAGGGTACCCCACGGGTGTCCTGACCTCAACCCGAGAAAGACCTCGAGAGACCTTCTTTCAACACGTCTCGAGGCCAGATTCCCCTACCATGACTCGAGAGCAATGACGCGCTCCCCCTCGCCACTCGCATGGAGACCCGACTTCCCTGGCGCCCCACGAGAGGCTCACTGACCTCGCCGTCGTACCTAGGGAGAAACCGCACACTGTGGCCGCGCTCGAGAACAACCCTGAGACTCCCCCATCATAGCGAGTTTGGGGCCTTCGTCTCCTGTATGGCCTAGAGACCGATCTCTCGACCTCTCTCCAAACGCCTCAGGAGGCTTGACTCCCTTTAGTCCACCCAGTGAGCTCCAAGAGATACCCGTCGCGACTCGAGAGCAGAGCGGGGTTCTTTGCTTCCACTCGAGATGGATGCCTGTCTCCCCGGGTGCGTCTGCAATGCAACCCCGAGATCCCTTTCGCCCCTGGAGAGGAACACTGGCTTCTGGACACAAGCCTAGATGAGGTCTGTTGGCCCTGCAGTCACTCGAGAGCAATCC
>NW_011416363.1:0-820 GCF_000754665.1 Bison bison bison | reverse complement strand
AGAGAGGTCGCGAGGTTGGCCTCAGGCCATGCAGGAGCCGAAGGCCCTCATCCCGCGATGACCGGGGGAGTCTCGGGGTGGTTCTCGAGCGGCGGCCCCAGGGGCGGTTTCTCACGAGGTACGACGGCGAGGGTCAGTGAGCCTTCGTGGGGGCGCCAGGGAAGTCGGGTCTCCATGCGAGTGGCGAGGGGGAGCGCGTCATTGCTCTCGAGTCATGGTAGGGGAACCTGGCCTCGAGACGTGTGGAAGAAGGTCTCTCGAGGTCTTTCTCGGGTTGAGGCAGGAAACCCTGGCTTCCCTCGACTTGTGCAGGTGACCTCAGGGGGCTTCTCATGGTGGCTCTGAGAAGTCAGGGAAACGGGAGGTGGGGGGGGGGGGCCTCTCGGGACTCCACGGGGTTTGGTGCATTGGAAGAGGGCCTCATCTCCAGTTGAGGCAGGAACCTCAGGGTTCCTCTGATTTCAGACTCCGATCGCAGGGTCCCTGCAGACTGGGGACAGGAGAGTCAGGCCTCGTCTTGGGTTGAGGCATGGAACTCCGCTTGCCTCTCGAGGTGTCCCCGGGGAGAGAGGCCACTTGTCGAGCGGTATTTGGAACCTGGGGGTCTTTTCCGGACGATGCACGGGCGAGTCACTGCCCCTTCGTGTTGACTTCATTCACAGGGTGGAGTTCGGAGAGGTGTCCGGGCAGTCGGGTTCTTACCAAGAGGGGACCGGGAAATCGGGGTGCGTTCGCAATGTGGAAGCACCCAGAGGCCACGTCTGGAATGTCGTCGTGAGACCGGCCTCATCCTGAGGTGCGACCGGAAGGTCGGGAACCC
>NW_011416362.1:0-645 GCF_000754665.1 Bison bison bison | reverse complement strand
GTCGTAACTCGAGAATCCCACCGCAACTCGGAAAAACCACGTGGTCCCCGTCTTCGCAAGATCGAAGCCCTTTCCCGCTACAGCGTCTCAGGAGAAGTCCCACGTGAGGAATTGGAGGTCGAAACGGTACTTGGCACCCTTGATCGCGCCCCCACAAAGTTCCCCGGCATCCCGGTCTCCCTGGAGAGGGACACCGAGGTTTTCCGGCACCACTTCCTCTGAGCCCCTTCTACCCTCCTGATCTCCCCAGGAGGGTCGATTCCCCTGCTTGGTCTGGAAGGGGTTCCCGACCTTCCGGTCGCACCTCAGGATGAGGCCGGTCTCACGACGACATTCCAGACGTGGCCTCGTGGGTGCTTCCACGTTGTGAAGCACCCCGATTTCCCGGTCCCCTCTTGATAAGAACCCGATGCCCGGACACCTCTCCGAACTCCACCCTGTGAATGAAGTCAACATGAAAGGGCAGTGCCTCGCCCGTGCCTCGTCCGAAAAACCCCCAGGATCCAAATACAGTTCGAAAAGTGGCCTCTCTCCACGGGGACACCTCGAGAGGCAAGCGGAGTTCCATGCCTCAACCCAAGACGAGGCCTGACTCTCCTGTCCCCAGTCTGCAGGGACCCTGCGATCGGAGTCTGAAATCAGAGG
>NW_011416361.1:0-510 GCF_000754665.1 Bison bison bison | reverse complement strand
CCAATCCATGAACATGGTATATTTCTCATCTATTAGTTGTCCTTCTTTGTATTTCTTTCACCTAGTGTTTTATAGTTTTCTATATATTAGGTCTTTAGTTTCTTTAGGTAGATATATTCCTAAGTATTTTATTCTTTCCGTTGCATTGGTGAATGGGATTGTTTCCTTAATTTCTCTTTCTGTTTTCTCATTATTTGTGTATAGGAATGCAAGGGATTTCTGTGTGTTGATTTTATATCCTGCAACTTTACTATAATCATTGATTAGTTCTAGTAATTTTCTGGTGGAGTCTTTAGGGTTTTCTATGTAAAGGATCATGTCATCTGCAAACAGTGAGAGTTTTACTTCTTCTTTTCCAATTTGGATTCCTTTCATTTCTTTTTCTGCTCTGATTGCTGTGGCCAATACTTCCAAACTATGTTGAATAGTAATGGTGAAAGTGGGCACCCTTGTCTTGTTCCTGACTTTAGAGGAAATGCTTTCAATTTTTCACCATTGAGGATAATGTTT
>NW_011416360.1:0-528 GCF_000754665.1 Bison bison bison | reverse complement strand
TGTATGATAATGGCTTCAGGAATGCAGCTGAGACAAAAATCCCTGAGGGTTGAAACACTCAAGCTTCTTGGAGAAGGTGGGCCTCCAAGGATAGATGTAGAGAAGGAGTAAAGAGAGCAGGTGAGAAAGTCAGAAAGAGCAAAACAAATATTGTATATTAATGCATGTATGATATGCATTATGGCAGGCTACAGTCTATGGGGTCTATATGACCAAAGTCACAACCAAAGTGACTCAGCATGCATGCACCACACATATATACAGAATCTAGGAAAACAGTACTGATGAACCTATTTACAGAGAAGAAATGGAGATGCAGATGTAGGGAATGGACTTGTGGACACGGGCGGGGGAAGGAGAGGCTAGGACAAATTGAGAAGGTAGCATTGATGTATATACACTCACTCACTCTCAAAAGTCACTCAGATGTGTCTGACTCTTTGAGAACCCATGGACTGCAGCCCGCCAGGCTCCTCTGTCCATGGGATTTCCCAGGCAAAAATACTGGAGTGGGTTGCCATTCCCATC
>NW_011416359.1:0-669 GCF_000754665.1 Bison bison bison | reverse complement strand
AGAATCCTGCTACACCTCGAGAAAAACCACGTGGTTCCCCCGTCATCGCAAGATGTAGCCCTGTGCCGCTACAGCGTCTCAGGAGAAGTCCCACTTTAGGAATTGGAGTTCGAAACGGTACTTGTCACCCTTGATGCGGCCCACAAAGTGCCCCGACATCCCGGTCTCCCTCGAGAGGAATACCGAAGTTTTCCGGCACCACTTCCTCTGAGCCTCTTCTACCCTCCTGATCTGGACAGGAGGGTCGACTCCCCTGCTTTGTCTGGAAGGGGTTCCCGACCTTCCGGTCGCACCTCAGGATGAGGCCGGTCTCCCGACGACATTCCAGACGTGGCCTCGTGGGTGGTTCCACATTCCGAAGGACCCCGATTTCCCGGTCCCCTCTTGATAAGAAACCGATGCCCGGACACCTCTTCGAACTCCACCCTGTGAATGAAGTCAACACGAAGGGGCAGTGACTCGCCCGTGCATCGGCGGGAAAAAACCCCCAGGTTCCAAATACCGCTCGACAAGTGGCCTCTCTCCCCGGGGACACCTCGAGAGGCAAGCGGAGTTCCATGCCTCACCCAAGACGAGGCCTGACTCTCCTGTCCCCAGTCTGCAGGGACCCTGCGATCGGAGTCCGAAATCAGAGGAACCCTGAGGTTCCTGCCTCAACTGGAGATGAGG
>NW_011416358.1:0-600 GCF_000754665.1 Bison bison bison | reverse complement strand
TAGATCACATCCTGGGACGATAAAGCTAGCCTTGGTAAATTCAAAAAAATAGAAATCATTCCAAGCATCTTTTCTGACCACAATGCAGTAAGATTAGATCTCAACTACAGAAGAAAAAACTATTAAAAATTCCAACATATGCAGGCTGAACAACACCCTGCTGAATAACCAACAAATCACAGAAGAAATCAAGAAAGAAATCAAAATTTGCATTGAAACGAATGAAAATGAAAACACAACAACCCAAAACCTGTGGGACACAGTAAAAGCAGTCCTAAGGGGAAAGTTCATAGCAATACAGGCACACCTCAAGAAATAAGAAAAAAGTCAAATAAATAACCTAACCCTACACCTAAAGCAACTAGAAAAGGATGAAATGAAGAACCCCAGGGTTAGTAGAAGGAAAGAAATCTTAAAAATTAGAGCAGAAATAAATGCAAAAGAAACAAAAGAGACCATAGCAAAAATCAACAAAACCAAAAGCTGGTTCTTTGAAAGGATAAATAAAATTGACAAACCATTAGCCAGACTCATCAAGAAACAAAGGGAGAAAAATCAAATCAATAAAATTAGAAACAAAAATGAAGAGATCACAACAGA
>NW_011416357.1:0-525 GCF_000754665.1 Bison bison bison | reverse complement strand
GATGTGCTGCTTCACTTGTAGCATGTGTAAGCTGTTTTCGGGACTTGATTAATATCGTTAAGCAACTTAATGCCCCAGAAACTTCCAGTTAGACTAGGCAAAAACAAAATCTAAACATCATAAAGTAATTCATGATACTGAGAGAAAGTATGCCTCTATCAACCTGTATGATAAGAGATACAAAATCATCTTATGAGCTTACAGATGACGAAAATAAATGGAAACCAGGTATTGCGGAGGCAGTTGTTCAGGAAAACAAAAAGAAAGCTTGAGGAAAAGTCTGACGGTAAAAGCCACCCTGAAAGAATTCTTTATCTTGGCATGAAAGTTTTGAAGAATGAAGAATTGCTCAGAAATATGATTCAGAAAGTCCATGAGCCTATTTTAGAGCACCTGAAATACTTCTCCACAAGTTCTCAGATGCTGGAGAGCCTACGAATTTCACAGTTGAACTTCTCTGAATCCAGTGACTATTTCTCAAATGAGGTGTTGACTGAAACATATCTAATAAAGTCATACCTGGAT
>NW_011416356.1:0-541 GCF_000754665.1 Bison bison bison | reverse complement strand
AAAAGGCATTTTTTTAGATGTGATAACATTCAAAACAGTAGAATTTTAGTGAAGCAAATTAACCTCCACGATGTGTATTATCAGTTGAACTCCTTACTAGAAAAGATTGAGGTCCCAAAGAAGGCAGGAAATCTGACTAAAAACTGTCTTCAGGTTTAAGACTACAATTATTTTCAGAATTTTCAGCTTTGTGGCCTTCCCTAAAAATTTAGGACTTTCCTGCCCCTACGATTGCAGGAGCCAGTTCTTTATAGTAAATGTATTTTTCTAGAGAAAAATTTGGCATCAAGTCTTCAACATGTGAATTTGTGGGGGAGGGTAGGACACTGAACATTCAGCCCATAGCAGAAACCATCAGCATATGTACCAACACTTAGAGAAAATCTGATTAAACTTGAATGATTAATTCTTTCAAATTGCTTTGCCAATATTCTTTTTATTTTCCTTTGTGGATGTCAGGGGTAGTGAGTTATTTTGGGTTATTTGAATTTTCCAAATTTCATTTTAATTTTTTTACTGACATGACCATATCTCTTAGTAT
>NW_011416355.1:0-680 GCF_000754665.1 Bison bison bison | reverse complement strand
TCTAATTGAGTTGGATTTCTGTAGAAGGTAGCTTTTTCACTGCATGAAGTTTCATTTATGAATATATCATTTAGGAAAGAATTTTATAAGTACCCTATATGAATAGCATCAAAACGAGTTATAAGAATGAACGTCACTTTCAAATATGCTTACCTTGCTTTTCAGTTTTGTTAATGTGCTGACAAATCCTGATTAAATACTGAAGATGTGGATGAGGAGTTTTGTGTTTTCATAATTCCCTTCCCCATTCCTCATATAAAAACAATTTCTTTTCAAACAATATTGTATCTTGGTGAGAACACAAGGTCAACCAACTAAAGCAGTCATATGACAATTACCTTGAAAAACAGCATGTAATTTACTTAGCAAAAGGGATCTGAATTTTTCTACATTTAAAAAATTTAGGTAAATGTGAGTTTGGGTGCTACTGCTAAGTCACTTTAGTCGTGTCTGACTCTGTGCGACCCCATAGACGGCAGCCCACCAGGCTCCGCCGTCCCTGGGATTCTCCAGGCAGATTCATACTATTCCACAGAGCGAAATTTGTATGCTTTTCAAAATATGGGTCAACTGAATTCACTAAACATTTTAAAAATTATATAACTTCCTGTCTTGCTTAAGATATAAGGATCCTGTCAGTGTCTACAGAATTTAATTTATAACCCAAGTGGGAATGTATT
>NW_011416354.1:0-523 GCF_000754665.1 Bison bison bison | reverse complement strand
GGTCTCTAGGCCATGCAGGAGACGAAGGCCCTCATCTCTCGATGACGGGGGAAGTCTCGGGGTGGTTCTCGAGCGGCGGCCCCAGTGTGCGGTTTCTCACGAGGAACGACGGCGAGGTCAGTGAGCCTCTCGTGGGGCGGCCAGGGAAGTCAGGTCTCCATGCGAGTGGCGAGGGGGAGCGCGTCACTGCTCCCGAGCCATGGTAGGGGAATCTGGCTTCGAGACGTGTTGAAGAAGGTCTCTCGAGGTCTTTCTCGGGTTGAGGCAGGAAACCCTCGGTTCCCTCGACTTGTGCAGGTGACCTCAGGGGGCTTCTCGTGGTGGCTCTGAGAAGCCAGGGAAACTGGAGGTGGGAGGGGTCTCTCGGTACTCCACTGGGTTTGGTGCATTGGAAGAGGGCCTCATCTCCATTTGAGGCAGGAACCGCAGGGTACCTCTGACTTCAGACTCCGATCGCAGGGTCCCTGCAGACTGGGGACAGGAGAGTCAGGCCTCGTCTTGGGTTGAGGCATGGAACTCCGCT
>NW_011416353.1:0-596 GCF_000754665.1 Bison bison bison | reverse complement strand
ACTATTAATCAAAAATACACAAGGACTCACACTGACACAGACATCAATCCAGACAGACAAGACAAGACATCTTCCAGTTTTCCGCCTGAGATGGAAAGATTTCTTTGAGCCGTTTTTCTGGCGAGTGGGGGGTGGGGCTGGCGGCCAGGCAGGCTTTGGGAAGGAGCTCATGGTTTGGAGTTGCATATGAAAAGAACCAGCTTTCCGGGTTCCAAGGAATCAAGTTTCCTTGCAAACCAACTTTGTCCGGTTCTAGAGAATATCATGGCCCTCCTAGGTCAGGTCATCTTTCCTTTCCGTAGCCCTCGTTTGATCCCTGAATTCTAGACAGCTTGGATTGCCTCTGTGGGCTGGATGGATTGTCCTCCCGTTTCACCGGGCGGCGGGAGCGAGGTCCCAGAGGCTCTCCTGGAACCGGGCGTGGGGGCGGGGCTCACCGGGAGCCCGTGGTGAAGGTGGGCAGCGCACCGGGAGCGCGCCCGGGGCGGGGCGAAGCCGGGCGGCGCGCGTCGGGAATCGGGTCGTGGCGGGGATGGGGGGCGGTCCCAGTTGTGCTCCGGGGATCCCCACTGCGGCTGGGAAGGCACCGGGAGCAT
>NW_011416352.1:0-514 GCF_000754665.1 Bison bison bison | reverse complement strand
TCAGTGGTTCTCAGCTAGGCTGCACGTGAGGATCAGGGCCTCCGTGCCTGTCGGAGCTCCCCGAGTGGCCCTGAGGTGCAGCCGTGGTTGGGCAGATCCACCGATGTAGACTGGGTGGAGGCTCAGTTATGGCTTGTGCCTCCAGGCTTTTCAGGAGACGGCCTTCTCAGCAGGAGATCTCGCAGCGCTTTGGCTGTGCTTGGACCTGGGCACTTTTTTTTTTTTTTCACTGCAACTTGAATTTCACTTGTGCACCACTGTGTGCTCCTAGTCATGAGGCAGGTGTGTGTGAGGTGGGGAGGAAGCTAGTGTATCAAGGACTGTAAAATTTCACAGGGAAGCAGGCTGGGTGTTCAACGTGTTATGGATTTGCACAGAAGATTCTGTCCCACCCTACGTGTAACCCTAGGCTGCTTGAAATTTTCACTTCACCTGTGTTTGCTGGCCATGCAGCGTTTGGTTGTTTATGTCCTGTGACTGTATTTCAACTGGGTGCTGATATTCTGATGTTTTG
>NW_011416351.1:0-515 GCF_000754665.1 Bison bison bison | reverse complement strand
TAATCATGATGGTGTGATCACTCACCTAGAGCCAGACATCCTGGAATGTGAAGTCAAGTGGGCCTTACAAAGCATCACTACGACAAAGCTAGTGGAGGTGATGGAATTCCAGTTGAGCTATTTCAAATCCTGAAAGATGATGCTGTGAAAGTGCTGCACTCAATATGCCAGCAAATTTGGAAAACTCAGCAGTGGCCCCAGGACTGGAAAAGGTCAGTTTCATTCCAATCCCAAAGAAAGGCAATGCCAAAGAATGCTCAGACTACTGCACAATTTCACTGATCTCACATGCTAGTAAAGTAATGCTCAAAATTCTCCAAGCCAGGCTTCAGCAATACGTGAACCGTGAACTTCCAGTTGTTCAAGCTGGTTTTAGAAAAGGCAAAGGAACCAGAGGCCAAATTGCCAACATCTGCTGGATCATGGAAAAAGCAAGAGAGTTCCAGAAAAATATCTATTTCTGCTTTATTGACTATGCCAAAGCCTTTGACTGTGTGGATCACAATAAACTGTGG
>NW_011416350.1:0-684 GCF_000754665.1 Bison bison bison | reverse complement strand
CCTCTCTCCAAACGCCTCAGGAGGCTTGACTCCCTTTAGTCACCCAGTGAGCTCCAAGAGATACCCGTCGCGACTCGAGAGCAGAGCGGGGTTCTTTGCTTCCACTCGAGATGGATGCCTGTCTCCCCGGGTGCGTCTGGAATGCAACCCCGAGATCCCTTTCGCCCCTGGAGAGGAACACTGGCTTCTGGACACAAGCCTAGATGAGGTCTATTGGCCCTGCAGTCACTCGAGAGCAATCCCCAGCTTTCCTTCGCAACTCGAATGGAAGATTGGACTTCCCTGGGCCAACACAAGAGGCATCCTGAATTCCCCGTCGTAACTCGAGAATCCTGCCGCAACTCGAGTAAAATCCACGTGGTTCCCCCGTCATCGCAAGATGAAGCCCTTTCCCGCTACAGTGTCTCAGGAGAAGTCCCACGTTAGGTATTGGAGGTCGAAACGGTACTTGGCACCCTTGATGCGACCCACAAAGTTCCCCGACATCCCGGTCTCCCTCGAGAGGAACACTGAGGTTTTTCCGGCACCACTTCCTCAGAGCCACTTCTACCCTCCTGATCTGGACAGGAGGGTCGACTCCCCTGCTTTGTCTGGAAGGGGTTCCCGACCTTCCGGTCGCACCTCAGGATGAGGCCGGTCTCACGACGACATTCCAGACGTGGCCTCGTGGGTGGTTCCACATTC
>NW_011416349.1:0-560 GCF_000754665.1 Bison bison bison | reverse complement strand
TCATCTAGGCTTGTGTCCAGAAGCCAGTGTCCTTTGCTGGGGCGAAAGGGATCTCGGGGTGCATTCCAGACGCTACCCGGGGAGACAGGCAGTTCATGTCGAGTGGAAGCAAAGAACCTCACTCTGCTCGTCGAGTCGTGACGGGTATCTCTTGGAGTTCACTGGGTGGACTAAAGGGAGTCAAGCCTCCTGAGGCGTTGGAGAGAGGTCGAGAGATTGGTCTCTAGGCCATACAGGAGACGAAGGCCCTCAACTCGCGATGATGGGGGAGTACTCAGGGTTGTTCTCGAGCGGCGGCCACAGTGTGCGGTTTCTCCCTAGGTACGACGGCGAGGTCAGTGAGCCTCTCGTGGGGCGCCAGGGAAGTCGGGTCTCCATGCGAGTGGCGAGGGGGAGCGCGTCATTGCTCTCGAGTCATAGTAGGGGAATCTGGCCTCGAGACGTGTTGAAGGTCTCTCGAGGTCTTTCTCGGGTTGAGGCAGGACACCCTGGGGTCCCTCGACTTGTGCAGGTGACCTCAGGGGCCTTCTCATGGTGGCTCTGAGAGTCAGGGAACTGGA
>NW_011416348.1:0-745 GCF_000754665.1 Bison bison bison | reverse complement strand
TATAGTTTTGAGATTAGTTGTTTGTCAGTTGCTTCATTTGCTATTATTTTCTCCCATTCTGAAGGCTGTCTTTTCACCTTGCTTATAGTTTCCTTTGTTGTGCAGAACCTTAAACTTTAATTAGGTCCCATTTGTTTATTTTTGCTTATATTTCCAATATTCTGGGAGGTGGGTCATAGAGGATCCTGCTGTGATGTATGTCAGAGAGTGTTTTGCCTATCTTCTCCTCTAGGAGTTTTTATAGTTTTCTGGTCTTATGTTTAGTTCTTTAATCCGTTTTGAGTTTTATTTTTGTGTATGGTATTAGAAAGTGTTCTAGTTTCATTCTTTTACAAGTGGTTGACCAGTTTTCCCAGCACCACTTGTTAAAGGATTGTCTTTTCTCCATTGTATATTCTTGCCCTTCCTTTTCCTAAAAGATAAGGTGTCCATAGATGCATGGATTTATCTCTGGGTCTTTCTTATTTTGTTTCCATTGATCTATATTTTTGTCTTTGCACCAGGACCATACTATCTTGATGAGAGTTGCTTTGCAGTATAGCCTGAAGTCAGGCAGGTTGATTCCTCCAGTTCCATTCTTTCTCAAGATTGCTTTGGCTATTCGACGTTTTTTGTATTTCTATACAAATTGTGAAATTACTGGTTCTAGTTTTCTGAAAAATACCGTTGGTAGCTTGATAGGGATTGCATTGAATCTGTAGATTGCTTTGGGTAGTATACTCGTTTTCACTACATTGATTCTTCT